>NC_079306.1:5681777-5735299 GCF_023638135.1 Falco biarmicus | reverse complement strand
AACGTCAGCATCAAGAGCAGGGTGGCAGGTGGGCACCTGGGGGGCGCCGGGGTGGGTGCACTGGTGGCGGGTGGGCATTGGGGTGGGGGTCCCAGGGTGGTGCCGGTGGGAGCCTGGGGGGTGGGGGGTGCCGTTTGGTGCAGCTTGCGCCAATCTGTCTGTCCATCCCAGGGCTCTCTTCCACCTGCCTGCCCTTCCTGCCACCCGCTTGTCCGTCTGTCCCCCCCCAGGTTCTTCCTACACCCATCCATTCACCTGTCCTTCCCCAGGTGCTCCTCTGCCTCTTCACCCATTTGTCCGTCTGTCTGCCTGCCCATCCATCCTTCTGTCTGTTCTCTTGGCTGTCCAGCCGTGCACCCACCCCACCCACTCTGCCCACCCAACTCTCCCTCCATTTCTTCATCCATCCACCCATCTGCCCACCTGTCTGTCCATCCATCCATCCCTCCTCCCCCTTTCGTGTCTCATTCTCCATTTGTTCGTCCGCTGTGTGCCCGTCCATACACTCATCTGTCCCCTCAGCCACCCGTCTGTCTACTCATCGGTCTACTCATCCACCCACCCATTTACTCATCTGTCTACTCATCCATCCATGTACCCATCCATCTGCCCATCCATCCCTCTGGCACCTCTGTCCATCCATCTTTCCACCCATTGTTCATCTAACCACCCATCCACCCATGGACCCATCCGTCCATCCACATACTCATGCATTTACCCACCCATCCACATACTCCTATTTCCGTCTATCCACCCCCCATCTTCTTGTCCCCCCCCACCATGCCTTCCCACCCCACGGGTGTCCCCGCAGACAACGAGGTGCGCAGGGTGGACCTGGTCTCAGCCTCGGTGGTGGTGGTGGGCGTCATCGCCGCTGTCCTGCTCTGCGTCCTCGTCGTTGTCGTTGTTGTCATGACCCTCTACCACAAGCGCAAGACCAAGCGCATCTCCGAGAAGTAGTAAGAGGCAGGGAGAGGGGCAGGGGGTGGGGGTGGACATGGGGGACCTGTGCTGAGCGTGTCCCTCACTGTGTCCCCAGCGAGGAGGAGCTGACGCTCACCCGGGAGAATTCCATCCGCCGCCTGCACTCCAGCCACAGCACCGACACACGCACCCAGGTGGGGTGCCCAAGGGAGGGGGTCTTGGGGTGTCCTGGGTGGTGGGGTGCCCGGGGTGGTGGGCAGTGGGGTGCCCAAGGTGGTAGGTCTTGGCGTGCCCTGGGTGTTGGGGTGCCTGGGGTGAAGGATGCTGGAATGCCCCAGGTGCCGGGTGTTGGGGTGCCCTGGGTGCTGGGTGTAGGGGTGTTGCAGGAGGACCGGGGAGTGGGAGGCATGGGGGCCCGGCTGTGGGGGGCTGGGTCTCATGGGGCTGTTTCAGCTGGAGGAGACGCTGCAGCTGCGTGCGGAGAGCCGGCAAGGCAGCCTGCGTGGGGACAGCCTGCGCGGCACCAGCATCTGCTCCGCCATGGTGAGTGCCACAGGGGGGTGGGGGTCCAGCTCAGCCCCACACCCAGCCCAGGGCTGTGGCTCCCGGAGTGTCCCCTCCACTGCTGGCATGCTCCCGACACACCCCTGTGCTGGGTGTGTGAAGCCCTCCCGCCTGCAGGCACCTTTGCGTGCCTGTGCGCTGAGCCCTCGTGCACCTCCCTATGCCCCACGGCAGCGCCCCGTCCCCATGAGGGTCCCTGGGGGGTTCGTCCATCCGCAGTGACGCCTGTCCCTTGTCCCTGCAGAGCGAAGAGCCCGAAGGGCGCAGCTACTCGACGCTCTCGACAGTGCGGGAGATCGAGACGCAGACAGAGGTGCCGGCAGCACCGCTGCTGCCCACCCTGGCAGGGAAGGAGCCGAAGGAGGAGGAGGAGGATGGTGGCGGCAGTGGGGGGGACGACCCCATCAAGCAGGCCATGACCCACTTTGTGCAGGAGAACGGGATGCTGCAGGCCAAGCCCACCACCAATGGCATCTACATCAATGGCCGCGGGCACCTGGTGTGAGCCGGGCAGGGCCGGGGGGGACACCCAAGGGACCCCCGTTCCCCCCTGTGGCTCCCCCGGCTCTGCCTGCCCACCGGGCTGGCTCCGGTCCCCGAGCGTCACCCTGCTGCTGGCACGGGGTCAGGGACATGCACCGTGCCCCAGGACAGGGCTCCGGTCCCCGGGCGTCACCCTGCTGCTGGCACGGGGTCGGGGATATGCATCGTGCCCCAGGATGGCTCCAGTCCCCGAGCGTCGCCCTGCTGCTGGCACAGGGTTGGGGACATGCACGTGTCACCTTGCTGCTGACGTGGGATTAGGGACATGCACCGTGCCCCAGGGCGGGGCTCCAGTCCCCAGGTGTCACCCTGCTGCTGGCACAAAAGTGGGGACGTTCACTGGTGGCTGGCCAGAGGAGGTGACGGCAGCATCCAGGACCCACGGGTGTGGGGACACCCCGAGGACAGGAGAGGGGCAGGAGCCCCCCGGCTGGGATCGTTCGGACTCTGGGTCGGCTCCTTCCTGCGCGGTGCTGGGGACACGCGGCTGTCCCCGGCTCAGGATGTGGTTTGCCGGTGGCACTTGGGACGCTTGTGTCCCCTCTCCCCACCCCCCGGCCCTGAAAAAAACCCCAAACCCCCATCGTTGTCCCCCACGCTGCTGAGGGGACCCCCCCTGGGGCCGGGGCCCCCAGGCGTGGGGCTGGCAGTGGGGGTCCCCGGGGGTGCTGCAACCGATGTGTACATACCTGTATAGGACAGGGGGCCCCCCCACCCCCCCGCTGCTGCCTGGCCGCGCTTGTAAATAAACCCCCGCGCGGGACCCTGGGGCCCTGTGTCAAGTGCGTCTGGTCTCAGCCGGGGGCACGGGGGCTGGTGCACGCTGCAGGCACGCGCGTGTGCAAGGACAGCCACACCTGGGCACTCCACACATGTACGCGGCGGGCGCGTGGGTGAGCCATGTGCGAGTGCCCGCACAAGCGTGTCAACGTGCGCGCGGCCTCATGTGAGCGTGCCTGAGCAAGCGCACACGAGCGTGCCCCGGCTCGCACAAGCGTGCGGAAGCGCACACGAGCGTGCCCCGGCTCGCACAAGCGTGCGGAAGCGCACACGAGCGTGCCCCAGCTTGCACAAGCGTGCGGAAGCGCGCAGGAGCGTGCCGCCTGCGCCCTGCCCTGCGGTTTCGACGCGCCGAGGAGCAGGAAGCGGCCTCGAAGGCGGCCACCGCCTTCCTGCTGCCGCTGGCGGACGCCCCAGGCCTCGAGGCTGTGCCGGGGCCCCCCGGGCTGCCGCGCTCCCCCCCGGGGGCTGCTTCCGTGGGCCTTGGGGTGCTCGGGCCATGGGCAGGGCCTGACCCCGCTGCCGGGGGTCCGCGCCGCCTCCATGTCGCTGGCGCTGAAGGCCCGGCAGAAGGCGAGGCGCAAGGGCGGCACCAAGGAGCGGGTCTTCGGCTGCGACCTCCTGGAGCATCTCCAGCAGTCAGGGCAGGACGGTAAGCGCCCACCGCCCGCGCCCCGCCGCCCGCTGAGCCCCCCAGCCAGGGGTCGTGCCCGTGGCTGCCAGAAGGCGGGAGGGTGCCCAGCGGTGCCGCAGGGAAAGGACCGGGGTGACTCACCCCACAGAGTTGCATCACCAGCCGTTGAGCAAGCGCTGCAGCCGGGGCGCCCGGCGAGGCCCCTCCGAGATCTGGGGGGTCCTGGTGTCTCCGCACAGCTCCAATCTGGGAGCCCCACTGCGACCCCGAGGGGACAGAGGGGTGGCCACAGCCCTGGGGACTCAGTGGCTCCAGTCTGCCGGGATGTGCCTGGTGTGGGGACCGGCCACCCCAGGGAGACCCCGTCACCAGGTCCCTGGGGGGTGGGTGGCCCTGCTCTACTCTGACGCCCTCGACTCCCGACAGGAGTGGAGCTGGGGCTGGGGGGAGGTGGGCGGTGGCAGACCTGGGGTCCCATCCTGCAGTGCCCCAGGTGCTGAGGAGCTGCACCAAGTTCGTGGAGCAGCATGGGGTGGTGGACGGCATCTACCGCCTCTCGGGCGTCTCCTCCAACATCCAGCGGCTGCGGTGAGCGCGGTGGGGCGGGGATGGGAGGGGGCTGGACGGGATGGAGATGGGAGCAGGTGGGATGGGGATGGAAACCAGACAGGATCAAACAGGAGGGAGATGGCTGGAAGAGAGGGATGGGATGGAGATGGGAGCAGACAGGGTGGAGGTGGATGCTGCTGGGACATGGGAAGGGAGGGAGGTGGGGAGGGGACAGAGCTGGGACCAGGTGGGATGGAGATTGGGAAGAGGACAGGAGGGAGGTGGGACCAGAAAGGGTGGAAATGAGGATGAGATGAGATGGGACCGGGATGGGCTGGACGTGAGATCGGTGGGATGGAGGCGGGACAGAGCCAGGGCGGGATGAGATGGGACCAGACAGGAACAGGACAGGAGGGCGATGGGGTGGGACAAGGCTGGGACCACGCAGGAGGGACAACTGGGACGGGGACCGGACCAGCCAGGCAACAGGGACAGGAGGGGGAGGATGGGCCACAGCCTGTGCAGAAGCCGACCCCGGCGCTGAGTCGGCTGGATCCAGCCCCCCGGCCCCTCGGGCGCTCCGCAGCCCCTTCCTTCCCCATCCTGCCCCGCCGCAGCTCCCAGCTCCATCCTGCCCTCGCCACTTCAGCCCTTCTTCCACTTGCTCCTTTTCTTCCTTTCCCCGCGTGCCCCCCCCCCCCATTTATTTTCTTTTTAATTCTTTCTTTCTTTTTGTCTTTCATTCTTTCCACATTTGGTTCAGGTGTTTTTCACTCCTTTGCTCTCTCGGTTCTTCCCTCGAGTGCTTCTTTCCTCCCCTTTTCCCATGTCCCCAAGAACCCCAGCACTGCCAGTGTCCCCAGGGTCTGCAACGTCCCCAACACCCCCACATCCCCGGTATCCTCGTACCCCCTGTGCTCCCCACCTCCTCGTGTCCCTGGCACCCGCAGCATCCCCCAGTCCCCAGCAGCAGGACCTGGCTGACGAGCCCACCCCTTGGGGCTGCGTCGGGTCCCACCACGGTCCTTGTGCATCCCCCCAGCCCTGTGGGGACCGGCCCAGACACCCTCCCCACCGCCACGGGGACACGTCCCAGCCCACCCTAGTGGAAATCCCCCAAGCAGGGCCGGGGAGGGATCCACGTAGCCGCCCCCCATGCCAAGCCGGCCACCTCGCTCGCAGGCAGGAGTTCGACAGCGACCGCTGCCCCGACCTGCAGAAGGACGTCTACCTGCAGGACATCCACTGCGTCAGCTCCCTCTGCAAGGCGTACTTCCGCGAGCTCCCCAACCCCCTCCTCACCTACCAGCTCTATGACAAATTTTCCGTGAGTGTCCCGCCCCTGCCCTGGTGCTGCTACCTGTCCCCAACCCCAGAAGGTGGCTGGCACTTGTCACCTCATCCTCGTCCCCCGGGCAGGACGCGGTGGCTATCCAGATGGAGGAGGCTCGCCTGGTGAAGATCAAGGAGGTGCTGAAGGAGCTGCCGGTGCCCCACTACAGGTAAGGGGGTGCGGGGGGGAACCCCAAAGCCAGTGTCCCCCGTGGGCACCACTGTCCCTGATGCACCCTGGTGCCCGCAGGACGCTGGAGTTCCTGATGAGGCACCTCCTGCACATGGCGTCCTACAGCAGCCAGACCAACATGCACGCCAGGAACCTGGCTATCGTCTGGGCGCCCAACCTGCTGCGGTGAGCGCTGGGGCACGGGGGGTGATGAGCATCCCCCCTTTCCTTGGGGGGAGCCTGAGAGAGACCCCCCTGGTGTCCTCGCGGCAGGTCAAAGGACATTGAGGCGACAGGGTTCAACGGCACGGCAGCGTTCATGGAGGTGCGGGTCCAGTCCATTGTGGTGGAGTTCATCCTCACCCACGTCGAGCAGCTCTTCGGGGACGCGCCTCTCCGTGGTATGTCCTGGCCTGGGCTGGGGGGGACACACGTGGCAACGGGGGGCCCCCGGTGCGAGCCTAACGCCCTGTCCTGGTGGCCCGCAGGTGGCGAGTCCTCCCGGCGATCCCTGCTGCTAGGCGGGGGGGGGCCGGGGGATGGGCAGCCCCCACCGTACCATGTGCCGGCCGTGCTCAGCCAGGGCGATGGGCCCCCCCCGATCCGGCCCTACCACACCATCATTGAGCTCAGCGACCACAGGTGGGACCTGCCGCCACCCCCTCCCCAGGGACCCCACGGCGACCCCCACGGCCTGGGCGGTGCACGCGTGTTCTTACACACACAAGCGTGGGCACACGCTCTCTTGCACTTATGCCTGTAGGCGTGCACGAGCTCTTGCATGTGTCCAAAGGCACCGCGTGTGCTCCTTGCACGCACGTGTGCCCGCCGCCCCTGACACCCTGGGGTCCCACAGGAGGAAGGGGTCCCTCAAGGCCAAGAAGTGGAGGTCCATCTTCAACCTGGGCCGCTCCAGCCACGAGGCCAAGCGCAAGCTGGTGAAGACAGAGGAGAAAGGTGGGGACCCCTGGTGCATCCCCACCACAGGGGCCAGAGGGAAGGACCCCACGCTCGGGGGACGATGTGTCCCCAAACCCAAACTCCCCTTCTCCTGTCCCCCACCCTCAGATGACAAGTGCGGTAAAGTGAGCTTGCGGCCAGCCAAGAGCATGGACTCGCTCAGCTCCGTCCCCTTCGCCAGTGACGGTAAGAGGGGTGCGCGGCGGTGCTCCGTGGGAACTGTCCCTGTCCCCAAGGCGGGATCATCAGGACAGGCCTGGGGATGGAGGGGACACGGATGGGGACGGAGGGCACAGCACAGGGATGGAGAGGGCAGAGCGGGGATGGTCCCCCAGCTCAGCAGCTCCCATGGTGCTGACCAGCCAGGTCCCCGGCGCGGGGAGGTCTGGGGACAGGGGCCACCTCCATGCCCTGACTCTTCCTCCCCGCCAGGTGCAGATGACCCTCGGCTGAGCAAGAAGCGGTCAGTGAAGCAGCCGCTGCAGCGCCGGGAGAGCTTCGACACCTGCCCGTCGCCACGGGAGAGCTGCCCCGAGCTGGATGAGAGTCTGGAGGACCAGCTGAAGGGGAAGGAGGAGCAGTGGGGCCCTGAGTCGGAGGGTGAAAGCAGCACCAAGTCAGAGCCCACCACCCCCAAAGCCGGCCAGGCCTCACTGGTGGCCCCCGGCCGCTCACCCAAGACCACCCGCAGCCGTGCCGAGAAGTGTGCGGGGGTCCACATCTCTGGCCCCTTCTCCGTCACCGTCCCCTTCCACATCACCTCCAACCTCTCCCGCCTGACGCGGGGGCTGCCGTGCCCAGTGCTGGCCCAGGCGGCCGTGGGCAGAGAGCTGCCCGCCAGCCCCCCGCCGCCCCCCCCGCTGCTCAGCTGGGGAGCCCGAGGCACCGGAGCACCACAGTGGTGAGAAGCAGCCCCTGGGAGCAGCCGCTGCGGGACCCCCGGGGCGCCGGGGGGACACTGGGCTCAGTCCCCTCTGTCTCCTTCCACAGGGGAGGAGAAGGCGGACGCAGAGGAGACCCGGCTCTCCCTGGAGCTGCGGGACTCCTTCGCCTTCCTGGACAGCCAGGAGACGTGGCTGGAGGGCGTCGGGGACATGGAGCCAGCGGCACGGTCCCTGCTGCCGGACACTGGCCCCCGGGGACGGCTCGGGGTTCCCGGCCATAGAGGAGGGGATGGAGAGCGCGTTCATGAACGTGAGCCGACAGCGCCGTCGCCACGCTTTGGGGGCGGGGTGGGAGGGCTGGGGGCAGGCAGAGGGTCACCCGTCTGTCCCTGTCAGGGTGGGGGACAGAGGGGGTGCAGTGGGGATGGAGGGGACAGGGCTGGGCTGGGGTATGGTGGGGAGGGGGTGGGGATGTGGGATATGGTGTTGGATGATGGGGAACAGGGTGGCAACACCCCCCTCCCGCCCCAGCGTGGGATCTCGGGGCCATGCAGTGCTCCACACCCAGGTGGGGCTGGGGGGGGTCTCCGGCGTGGCCGTCACCATCCCGCCCATCCCCGTCCCCAGCCAGGGGAGCCCCCTGTGGAGCAGCCTGCCAGCTACCTCTCCATCGAGGAGTGCATGGATGAGGAGATGTTCTTCATGGCTCCCAGCGGCTCCGACGCCGAGGACCCTGCCGGGGATACTGACTCGGATGACATGTTCCTCAGCGCCCATGATGACCTCAGCCCGCTGGTGGTGTCACTGGAGCCCCTCGACCAGCTGCCAGGCGAGGGTACGGCCCCAGAGACCGCATCACCGCCCCAACCCGGTGCTGACAGCACCGTCGTGCCACAGGACAAGTCTCCAGCGCCGGGGCCGGCAGGGACATGCCCCGTGGAGGAGGATGCTCCGGGTGAGGGGGAGCACCCCGGGGACCCTGCTGGGGTGCCAGCAGAGGTGGGGGCACCAGGCACCGGGCAGCCCCCAGGGGAGGGGAGTGGAGGGGAGGGGGCTGCGGACAGTGGCTCCAGCCCCAGCAGAACTGACTCCAACACTGAAGCCAGCCCGGAGGAGGAGGCCGGAGGAGTTGGCAGCCATGTGGGAGCAGGGCTGGTTCCCGACACATCGGCTGGGGAAGTCGAAGAGGATGGAGCTGGCTCTGGTCCCCCCACCTCAGAGGAGCCTGAGGAGGACAAACCCCAGCTTTTTCCGGCGTCCCCTCCAACCTCCTCCCTAGAGGAGCCCCCCGAGGAGCCAGAGCAGCCCCCATGCCCGGGGCCTGTCCCTGAGGCTCTCCCACTGCCTGCAGCCAGCGCGGCAGGGACCAGTGCCACCCCGGGGGGCAGCCCCAGGTCCCCCTCGCTCTCCGCCTCGGCCCCGGAGCTGTGCGGCACCCCCCCTGAGGGCCCACAGCTGAGCCGGGCCGAGCCCCCCGGGGGGCTGGGGCACGCTGAGCCCGCGGCTGTGCTGCGCCGCGACGGCAGCGCCCCGGTGCGCCTGGCTGCCCGCACGGTCAGGGTGCAGCAGGCCCGCTCCGTGCCCGTCGTGCCACCCAAGCCGCAGTTTGCCAAGGTCCCCCCTGCCCTGCAGCCCTGCGCGCCCCTGACCGATGGCGCAGCCCTGGCCACGGCGGGGGATGCAGCCCCCCTGCCCCAGCGGCTCCCCAGCCCCACGGCGCCGGAGGGGTCCCCCCAGCAGCCCGGGGCTGGCAAAGCAGCGGCGGGGGCAAGGAGAGCAGGCTGGCGGGGGGGCGGCAGCATCTCATTTGACGCGGCGGTGGCCATGGCTGCCGAGCAGCAGCTCGCCCAGGCGCCGGTGAGGAGGATCCAGACCTACGGCGGGGGGGAGCTGGTGCCTGCCGCCCCCAAGGCCCTGCCCTTCCACCAGGCCCCCCTGAGGCCACGGCTCCTGCGGCCCCTCAGCTGCATGGCGGCCCCTGAGGGCGAGGCGCCAGGGAGGAGCCGGCTGGGCCTGGCCCGGCCGGCAGCGCAGGTGGAGGGGGCGGCGCTGTCGCAGCTGCAACAGCCGGTGGGCACTGAGGGGGCAGCGGGTGAGCGCTGAGCTCTGGGGAAGGGCGGCGGGTAGGCGTCCGTGCTCCTGCCGGGGAGGGGGGCACGGGGTTAATAAAGGCAACGATGGGCTTCGTGTACTGCTGTGACCTCCTTCAATGCAACATGGCAGCGCCCGGGCAGGGCGGGGGGTTGCTTCCCCCGAGGCGGCGGCGAGCCGGGCCGCTTTTGGCGAGCGGGGTGTGAGGAGAGGGGCGCGATGCCCGCCCCCAAAATGGCGCTGCCCTCATCCAAGATGGCGCCGGGCAGAAGCGCCGCGCTTCGCCGTCTAAGATGGCGCCCGCGAGGCCGGCACGCACTGAGATGGCGCCGGCGGGGAGGGGCGGGGAGGCCGTGCCCGGCGCCAAGATGGCGGCGGCGGCGGCGCACTGCGCTACGCGGCGCCCCTGCCCAAGATGGCGGCGGGGGTGGATGCGGGGCGCGCTTCCGCCCGGGCCCGTCATGGCGGGGCGGCGGCGCCGTGCGCATGTGCGGAGCTCCATGGCGAGACAAGGGGCCGAGCGCGCGCAGGGCGGCCCGGCGCAGCGAGGTAACGGCGGGGGCGGCGGGGCCGGGGCCGGGGGCTGCGTGGGGCCGGGGGCGGCGACAAGGGCCGGGCCGGGCAGCCTCCCCCCTTTCCCCCGCCCGCGGGTCGCGGGGCTCGGGCGCGGTGGCGGCCGTCGGTGGGCGCGGGCCCGGCCGCGGCCCCCGGGCCCATCCGCCGCTGCCCCCGGCGGGGCGCGGGCCCCCCCTCTCCCTCCCCCGGGCCCCGGTATCCGCCGCCTCCCGCCGCCCTCCCCCGGGCCTGTCACCGCGGCCGGGCCCTGCCCGGCCTGTCAGCCGCGCTGCTGCCGGCCCGGCCCGGCCCTGTCACCCCCGGGAGGGCCGGCCCGCCGCGCCCCCGCACCTGACACCCCCCGTTTCCCGGCCCGGCGCGGGGGTACCGAGTGCCGGGGGAGCCGCGCCCGCCGTGGGGGGGGACCCGGTGCCGTGGCTGGGCGGAGGGTACGCGGGGCCGAACCCCGCGGCGGGCTTGGGGCGGCGGCGGCGGCGGGGGGGGGGGGAGCGCCGCCGCCGCCGCTGTCGGTGCCCCCGGTCCCGGCTGCCGCGGCGGCCGCCGCCGGGTGACAAAGGACCGGGGGGAGCCGGGTGGCGGCGGCCGCCCTCGGGGTCCCCGGCACAGGCCGAGCCCCAGCGTCCCCGGAGAGCGGGGTGGCCGGTGCCTGCGGGGACAGCCGTGTCACCCGCGGGGCGGGACCGGGGCGGGGGCGCCCGAGCGCGGCGGCCGGTGTGCGGCTGTGGGGCCGGGACTGCCGAGACCACCGGGACCCGGCCTCGCCTGCATGCCTGCCCCGGGGCCCGGTCCTCGCTCCCGGGCGCCAGTGACAGCGGGGGGGATGTCCCTCCCGGGCTGGCGCCGGTTCCGCTGCGGCGCAGAGCGGCAGGTCCCGGGCAGGAGGAGGAGGAGGGGGAGGCTGGGGCGCGTCCCTGAGCCCCCCTCTCCCCGCAGGGCTGTGAAGGCCGGGAGGCTTCATCTGCGACTGCCCCGCTGATGCCTGTCGGAGCGGAGCGATGAAGGGGTGAGTGCCGGCATGCCGGGGGCACCGCGACCGTGCCGGACCCGCCGATCTGCTCGCCGGCGCCCGCCTCACGTCTGGGCTTTACCACGGTGACGGGGCCGGCCGGGCTGACGCCGGGCTGGTGCTGCTGAGGGGGCTGGGGGATGGCCGGGTGGTCCTGGCTCCGCGGCGGTGGGGGACCCCAGCCCTCACCCACCTCCCCTCGCCCTTGTAGGCAGCAGAAAGCAGCCGAGACAGAAGAGGGAACGGTGCAAATCCAGGAAGGTGAGTGGGGACCCCTCTCCACGCTGGGGGGGCTTTGGGGCTCAGGCTGCCCCACAAGGAAGCCCGAAGCCCCAGCTGGGCCCAGTTTAGACCCAGCAACTGGCGCCTTGTGGCTGGAGGCACGTGCTGTGACAACGCCGCACCCTGTTCTTGCCCCTGGGAGAGGGTATGGCGCTGAGGTCCCTCGGCAGCGTGGGGAGCCCTCGCCCTGGCCCCTTCCCGTCATGGGCTTCCCGCCCCCCCTCTTCTTGCCTTAAGGTGCAGTGGCCACAGGTGAGGATCCCACCAGCGTCGCCATTGCCAGCATCCAGTCCGCGGCCACCTTCCCTGACCCCAACATCAAGTATGTCTTTCGCACAGAGAACGGCGGGACGCAGGTACGCAGACCCTCCAGCTGGGTTCCCTCTGGACGGAATGCCGAGGGGCTGGGAGGCTTTTTGGGGTCCAAGTGGGTTTCAGCTCTGCTGGAGCGCCCGCTGGTGTCGCAGCCAGAGGGGGTGCGGGGAGGGAAGCGCCAGGGCTTGGTCCGGCACTGGGTGGGTTGGATGCCGGGGTTGGTCCTGGGCAGGCTGAGCCGCTGCCTCGCCGCCCGTTCCCGCAGCCGCGGCTCTCTCGGTAGGTGATGTACAGGGTGATCCAAGTGGCCGACGGACAGCTGGACGGACAGACAGAGGGCACCAGCGCCATCAGCGGCTACCCCGCCACCCAGTCCATGACTCAGGTGGGTGCTGGTGCCAGATGGGAGCAGGACCATCGCCTTGGCTGGACGCGAGCACCCGCTGTTGTCCCTCCCCTCCAGGCTGTCATCCAGGGCGCCTTCACCAGTGAGGATGCGGTGGAGACTGAGGCCACGGCCACCGAGACTCATTACACCTATTTCCCCACCACGGCCGTGGCTGACACCAGCACCTCTGCCGGCGCGGGGACCACAGCCACCGCTGTTGTCACCACGCAGAACTCGGAGGCCCTCCTGGGGCAGCCCACCCCCACAGGTACGGCCATCGCGGGGAGGGGCGTCATGTCCCTGTTCCTCGTGGGGCCTGTCAGGGTGCTCCCCACCTGATCCCCTCTCTCATTTGGGGCCGTTCAGGGCAATTCTTCGTGATGATGTCACCCCAGGAGGTGCTGCAGGGCGGAGTGCAGAGGTCCATCGCCCCCCGCGCCCACCCCTACTCCCCGTGAGTACCGGACCCCTCCCCAGCCCCCCTGAGCACCGGCGTGTCACAGCTGCCCTTTGCTGTGCCAGCACCGGTGCAACCAAAAGGAGGGATGTTCTGGTGGTCCAGCAGTGGGTCACCCCCACCTGCTGTGGGAGCAGGCAGGAGTGAGGCCTCCCCCGTGCTGGCACAGGGAGGCTGGCACGCAGCCGGATCCCTGCCGGTGTCACCGGGACCGACGCTGCTGCTCTTCCCACAGGAAGTCGGAGGCGCCACGGGCCACCCGGGATGAGAAGCGCCGGGCGCAGCACAACGAAGGTGTGGGCAGCAGGGGGGGGGGGATCATCCCGTCCTTGGTGCGGGGTGGGGGGGGCTGTGGCGTGCAGCAGCGTGGGGAGCTGAGCCATCCCTGGGTTAACGCTGTCTGTTCCCACCTCCTAGATGGAAAAGATCTTAAGGACGTTTCATAAAGCTCTTGTCAGTTAAGGGTAAAAACCTTTTTGGGGAGAGCTGTAATTAGCAGCAGCAGGGGAAGCCAGAGCTCGCAGGATTAAGCTCAAACCTCGGGGAGCTCGAGCACACCCAGGTAAGGCACCCAGGCGGCCCCTGGCTCCGCCATCCCGGGCCAGGAGGAGACGGCACAGGCGGCCCTGGAAGTGCTGGGCAGCGTTCTCCCTCCTCCGGCTTCAGAAACGGCTCCTCGGAGATGCCGAAACGGGGTGTCAGCCCGGTTTTACCAAAAAAACTGGCGGTCCTGTCCTTGCCCCCCAGGCGTGGGCAGAGCTCGGGCCGTTTGGGTGCTTTCCCAGGGGGCTGGTGCTGGGGGGGGGGTGAGCCGGGCAGGATCCGTCCCTGCCCACCACGCCTGCCCCTTTCCTGGGGGGGCCGGGCTCGGCGCAGTCAGGGATGGTGGCCCCCAGCCCCACAGAGGAGGGAGCTGGTTTGGAGCAGGGGGGGGGTGCTGGGCTGAGGATCTGGGGCCCTGGCATGAGGCTCGGGTGCCTGCTGGGGGTCTTGCGATGGTGCTGATGCTCCCCCCGCTCCGCCTCGCAGTGGAGCGCCGGCGCAGGGACAAGATCAACAACTGGATCGTGCAGCTCTCCAAGATCATCCCCGACTGCTCCATGGAGAACACCAAGTCGGGACAGGTAGGTGACCCCCTGGGGGGCTGCGGGGCTTGGGAGAGGCTCGAGGGGTGCCAGTGCCCCCTGGCCTCACCTGCCTGCCGTGTTCCCCCGCCCAGAGCAAGGGTGGGATCCTCTCCAAAGCCTGCGACTACATCCAGGAGCTGCGGCAGAGCAACCACCGCCTCTCCGAGGAGCTGCAGGGCCTCGACCAGCTCCAGATGGACAACGAGGTGTTGCGGCAGCAGGTGAGGCGTGGGGGGGGGGTCCCTTTCGGGGGTGCTGGGGGGTTTCTGTGCTCGCCCTTGTCCCCCCAGCACCTGTGTCCTGCGTCAGGTGGAGGATCTGAAGAACAAGAACCTGATCCTGCGGGCGCAGCTCCGCCAGCACGGCGTGGAGATAGTCATCAAGAATGATAGCCACTGACGGGGACGGCGGGGATGGGGCCTGGCGGGGGGCCGGGGGTCACCCCCCCCCCTACGCCTAACCCCCCCTGCCTAACCCCCCCGGCAGCGAGCACCTCCCCGGCGTGACATGAGGACCCTCCCATTTGGTTTGTGCCCCCCGCCCCGTCCCCACCACCACCTCTCCCATCCCAACCCTTTGCCCCCACCCCGTGTCCCTGGGGGTCCCCGTGCTCCCCCCGGTCCCGTCCCCCGTTTCCCCCCCCCCCCCCCCAGCGCTTCGTGCACACGCTCTCGGCCAGGCGGGCGCCGGCCCCCGGCTGCCCCCCCAGCACTGCCTCAGTCTCCTGGCCCCCCACCTGCGCCCACGACGCCCCCCTGCTCCCACGGGGCCCACCCTCCCCGGGGGACTGTCCCCCTCGGGGGGGGGGGGCTGTGGCGACTCTTGCCCCTCCCTGCCGGCCTCGGGCACCCGCTGGGGGTGCGGGGGGTCCTGGGGTGCTGTGGCCCCCCCCCTCCCTGCCCGCTGTGGCTGGCCCCGGCCTAGTGGGGCCAGACTTTTTTTTAAAACTATGACTTTAAAAAGCGAAAATAAATAAAAATAGTGATTTGTTTTTCCAGGTCCTACAATTTATTCCCCCTCCTTTCCCCCACTCCAGCACCCCAGGCCCCCCCCAGGCGTTTGTGGGGCTCCCAGCAACCCCAAATCTGCCCTTTCCCCCCCCCCCAGCCACCTTGCAGCACCCAAGGGACCCTCTGCCATGGGGCCGGGGGCACCCAGAGACCCCCGGCCCCTTCTGCCTCGGGGCCCCCTATTCCCGGCTGAGCCCCCCCCCCCCCCGGGATGGGACTTCGTGTCCCTGCGGTGTCACTGGCGTCATGTCACCGTGGTGTGACAGCGCGGTGCCACGATGGCTCCGTGGGAGCAGGGGAGCGTGGGGGGTGCGGAGGTGTGCTGGGAACACTGGGGCCGTACTGGGAGCCCGTCGGGGCCCGAGGAGGCCGCGGGTCCCGTCGCTATGGCAACGCCCGGGTCCCGCCCGAGGGCCGCCGTGAAGGACGCAAAGCGCGCCCATTGGCCAGAAGTTAAAGTGCTTCCCCTGATTGGCCGGTGAGCCTCGCTTTCTCCACACCTGTCGCGCGCGCGGCCACTTCGCCTCAGCCAATCGAGGCGGCGTTGCGGGGCCGAGCCGGCCAGTCGCTGGAGCGGGCCCGGCCCTTTGGCCGAGTTGACAGGCGGCGCGGCCAATGGGGCAGGGGCAGGGGCGGTGTCGCCCAGCACCTGGCGGAGGGGCAGTCCCAGGTCGGCCCAGCCCCCGTGGGCGGGCCGGGTGGGCGGGGCCCACCTGGGCGGGGCGGGGCCACACCTGGGCCGGGCGGGGCGCGCAGTGCGGCGGCGGTGGCGGTCATGGCGGGAGCGGCGCGGCGGGACGGCCCCGGGCCCCGGGCCCCGGTCCTGCTGGTGCTCGGTGCGGCGGCCGGTGAGTGCCCGGGGGGGGCGGGCGGCCACGAGGTGCCTGGACAACGGGGCAGTGGCGGTACCGGGGGGCCGCGGGTCGCTCTGGGGGCGCCGGGGCGGTGGCGGTACCGGTACCGGGGGGGCCGCGGGTCGGTGTCCGGAGACGGCGGTGGGCTGCCTGGAAAGGGTCCCGGTACCGGGCGGTGGTAGCCCCGGAGCCAGCGCCGTGTGTCCCGCTTTGTTCCCGGGCGGGGAGCAGGTCACGGAGGGGCCCCGGTGCCGCCGTACACCGCGATAACGGGCTATTAATAACACGGCCGTGCCCGCCCGCCTCCCGCGGGACCTCTGGCCCCGGAGCGGCGGGGGGGCCGTTAGAGCCCGGAGCCGCCGCTGCCCCGTTATTTACGGTTCGTGGTTGATTTTATGGGTGCACAAGTTTTTCACCACCCGGGTCACCCCACCGGGGAGGGGTCGCCGGCCCCGAGACCCCCCAAAGGCCCCCGTGGCCGTGACGCCCGGTTGAGCCCGATGGGCGGGCAGGAGCTGGCCCCTGCTTTTGGCCAGACATGGGGCAAGAGCTGTGCTGGTGTCACCGACTCCATCCTGGCACCTCTGTTCCCACCGACCCATCATCGCTTGTCCCCGACACCTGGTAATTTGGGAGGGGGGGGGGGCTTCAGGGTACCGGCGGCTCGGCGGGGCCGGGGGTACGGATGCAGCCGCTTCCCGGAAACCCGCTGTGGGAAAACATCCCGGCCGAGGGCTGACGGCTTTCTTTGTGTCACGGGCTCTGGTGAACCCCCGCCGGCGGTGGTGGGGTGTCCCGGTCCCACTCCCCACAGGGCAGGCATCGGGACATGCCCCCCGCCCCAGGTTAAGGAGCAGCCGGGGTCACCGACGGCCGAAGTTACAGGGTTCATCATCGTAGGCTCACGGGCTGGGCTGGTGGTGGCCTTCCTGTCGGCCCTGACGTCCCTCCATTGTGCTGGAACAATCCTGGAGTGGGCTGGGGTTAACCCCATCCCAGCTGATTCGGACCTGGAGCTGGCAGCGCCTGTGTCCTGGCGGCAGCACCCACCCCGGCAGCCTGTCCGGCTCCCCCCAGCACCCCCACGATGATCTCACGAAGCTGCTGGGATGGCACCTTTCCGCTGTTTCTGCCCCAAATCCGCCCAGACAACCCCCAGATCCTTTTCCCCTCCTTGCTGCGCTGTGGTGTGGTCCGTGGCACGGCTGTGTGGGGGTCCGATGGCATTCCCAGCTAGCGCTGTGCCACTGCACCGGCCATCAGGAGTGGTGCCAGGCCCCGCGCTGGGAAGCGCTCTTTGCCTGCGGACACCAGATGCCCCGTTCCCCCACCATTTTCCCTCCAAAATCGCTATTTCTGCCCCTACCCACCCAGGTTTCGCTTGGCAGCGGTTTGCGGTGCAAAGGTGCAGGTGGGTTGGGGACAAGGCCGTGCCACTTCCCGGTCGCCTTCCCCCGTGACGTGACTTACCGGCTGGCGTCACCGCCTTCCCCAGGCCCAGAACTGGGAGCCGGGGTGGCCAGGCTGGGAAGCGCCGGCTTTGAGCGGCCTTGAGGACCAACAGCACCAGCCCGTGCTGCCACTGCCATGGCCTGGCAGTGGTGACAGCTGCCGGGAAGGGCAGGAGACACGCGTGTGTGGGCTGTGACGGGGCATGTGCGGAGAAGCGGGGGTGTCTCTGTGTGTGTGCGCAGAGGGCAGGGAGTTGCGAAACGTCCTGGCCAGTTTCTTGCGAAACCAGGCAGAAACCGGGCAGGGCAGGAGGTGACGTGACAGCACAAGCAGCACCAGGAGCAGGCAGGACAAGATTTTCCGGCTCCCAGGGCCGTGACATGCTGGGCAGCACAGCACAACATGCCATCACCCCTGCCAGGGGAACGTCACCGCTGCCTTGGGGCTCCTGGTGACCTCCCTGACCCAGCCACAGCTTCCCCTGCTTCCTTCTATGCCATCGCTGGGGCCCCTCTGGATTTCTTAATGGTGTCCTTTCCCCCCTGCAGTGTCCCTGGTCGGAGCCCAGGTCACCTCTGAGAACAGAGAAGTGCCTGAACATAAGCGTGAGTGCCCAGCTCCGGCCCCAGCACCCCCCAGCTCGCTGACGGTCCCCCCTGCCCCGATATACCAGTGGGCCATGGCCAAGCTGCGGCCCCTGGCACCTCAGCACTGCAAATGGGCTTCACCCCGGGGTCCCCAGCCTCCTGGGGAGCACAACACCTGAGGCTGGGGGTGGATTTCCCGTGTGGGGCTGGACCAGGGAGGGTTTGGGGCTTCCCGGATTGCCGCCCACGGTGGGATGCAAGCGTGCTGCTGCTCCAGCGCGCCGGCATGCACCCACAGTGCCGCTCTCCCCCGGCAGCTGCTGACATCCCCTGCTCAGCGTATCGGTTCGGCTTGAGCAACCCCCGCATCGAGTGGAAGTTCCAGAAGGGCTCCTCGCTGGTGCTTTTCTACTATGGGGGGGAGCTGACAGGTATGTCCCCAGGGACCCCCCGGTGTGGGGCATCCCACCCATCGGTCCGTCTGTCGGGGCCGGTTCCCAGCCCTGTCTCCGCTTTCTTGGCAGACTCGTACAAGAACCGGGTCCAGTTCTCGCCCAACGTCATCCACTTCAGCACGGTGACACGGGAGGACACAGGGAAGTACATCTGCGAGGTGGTGGGGGAGCGGCAACCAGATCGCCAAGTCGGAGGTGAACCTCATCGTCCAAGGTGCGGCCGCCCCCTGAGCCCCCTGCCCTCCCTGGCCCCCGTGTGGCTCGGCTGCCCCAGGACCCGTTTCTCGTCCCCGTAGCTGAGCCCATCCTTGTCCCTGCCATCACGTGGGGACAGCCAGCCACGGGGAGGATGCTGGCACCGCTGTGCCGTGCCCTGACGCCATGCTCTCCTGCAGTGCCGCCTGCCAAGCCGGTGGCCCATGTCCCCACCTCGGCCACCATCGGCAGCAAGGCCGTGCTGCGCTGTACCGAGACGGATGGCTCGCCGCCCCCCACCTTCCGCTGGTACAAGGACAGCATGCTGATGCCTCCCAACCCCAAAACCAGCCCGACCTTCAGGAACTCCTCCTATACCCTGGACCCCGCCACGGGGGAGCTGGTGAGTGCCGGGTGCTTCAGATGTGGGGACCCCCAGCCTTCCCCCCCCCCCTCACTCATCTCTCTGCTACCATCTAGATCTTTGAGCCTCTCAGTGGCTTCGATACCGGCGACTACTACTGTGAGGCAACGAACAACGTGGGATCCCCGCAGAAATCGGCCGTTGTCCACATGGAAGCCAGTAAGGAGCAGCAGCAGAGACCGGTGCCACGGGTGTCCCCCCATCTGGCCCCAGTGTGGGGCTTTTTCAAGCTCCGCTTGGGCTGCTTCTGGCACAGGTCATGCTCTGGGGGGTGCCAGTGCAGGGCGATGCTGCCCTTCGAAGACATTAATTAGCTGTGACGTTAATGATACTGCTGTAGTCTCCAACAGCCCGGGGTTAAAGAAGCCCTCGGAGCGATGCTGGGGGGTGGGAAGGGGGAAAGCCGCCCTTGGGGTGGCGTAAAACTCGACCAGGCAGCCCGATCCCCCTCTGAACCAGATCCAGCTTTGCTGCGGCCCCACTTGGAGCGGAGGCTGGGCTGGGGGCTCGCCTCCGGCCTCTTTCACGCTGGGATTCTGCTCGGGATCCAAGCTGGGGATTTCCGTGCCGGCGTCGGCCACCCTCCAGCGTCCTGGTCCCTCTTTCCAGGTGAAGTCAACGTGGGCGGCATCGTGGCTGCAGTCGTGGTGCTGCTGATGGTGCTGGCGCTCGTGGCCTTCGGCATCTGGTTTGCCTACAGCCGCGGCTTCTTCAGTGAGTACCGTGCCAGCCGCCTGGAGCCGCTCGCCCCGGTGCCCCCCGCCCCTCCCTAAGCCCCCTGTTCTGTTTTATTTCAGAGAGAAAAGAGTAAGTGAAGCTGTAATGCTGCTGCCTTCCCTTCCGGCTGCCTCTTCTTCCTCTGCCAGCGGGGACGGGTGGTCTCTCCCTCCACCAGCCCCTGCCCGCGGGCTGGGAAGGTGCCTGCGGTGTCACCGGGTGCCCGGGGTGGGGACGAGGGGGACTCTGGGCAGTGTGACATCTACCACCCTTGCCTTCCGCAGCACCGCCGCAAGAAGGTGATTTACAGCCAGCCCTCGCACCGCAGCGAAGTGAGTACGGGGTTGGGACGGGTGGGTGGTGACAGTGCCACCAGGCTGTGTCACCTCCCAGCAGGGTGTGCAAAGCTGGGTGCCCAAAGGGGGTGAACGGAGACCCCAGTGCCCCCATGGCTTGGCAGGTGCCACCCCTGTCCCCAGCATCCTTTGTCCCTGTCCTGCTTGGAGCAAGCCAGGCTCCTTGGGGACTGTGACCCTCCCTGGGGACAGTGGCACAGCCAGCCAGCTGCTCCCCGCTTGTGGCCCTCATTGCACCCACCACCATTAATGTCCCCCCTTCTCCCCACAGGGAGAATTCAAGCAGAACGTCCTCCTTCCTGGTGTGAGGCTCCCTGCGCCGCCAGCTCTTGTAAATGTTCCCCAATTACTGTAGCTACACCGTGATTTTTAACTTTTGTTGTTGTTGTTGTTTTTTAAGTATCACCCAGTGCCTTTGCAGTCACTTCAGATGTTTTGGGGGGGGGGGGGGTCAGGCTCCTGTCCCCTCCCCAGCAGGACCCGGGTCCTGGCTGTGCCCCCACAGAGGGACTGCTGCCCTTTGGGGATGTCAACCGTGTCCCTGGGGGGGGGGTTTCTCAGCCACATCCTCAGAGGGGACAGGTTTGCAATGGGGGCTGGTATAACCCTACACCCCCTGGCCGTTCCGGGGGGTGGGAGCACATCTCCCCCAGTGCCAACCCCAGCTGCCCAGTGTCCCAGTTGCCGCCCAGTATGGGGGCGGGGGGGGGGGACCGGACTGAGCCCGCGGGTGACGGCTGCGGGTAGTTGCTGCTGGAAATAAAACCTGTGTCTTTGTACCAAGCACCTGGTGCCCTTTGCTGGGGGGGAGCACAGGCTGGGGACGGCTCTGCCCCCCCCCCCCACCTGCTGCTGGGGGCTGAGGGGGACCCTGGGGTGACACAGAGCCCCCGCGGCGCTGGCGCAGGCAGCAGAGCCCTTCCCCACCATCAACGTAACCTTTATTTAGTAACTGCTTCGCCTTTTCTCCCCCCAAATTGAGGATGAGACCCCGCAGCGCCGTGGCGACAGCGGGACTTCAGCGAGCCAGTCTTTCCGGGGGGGGGAACCTTCCTTCCCCGTTATATATATATAGATTAGTCGCACTATATATATATATATATGTATGTGTATGTATCACCTGGCCTCAGCACGGTGAGGGGGGGCAGCCGGGGCCGCGCGTTAATAGCAGAGCTCTATGTTAGCAGCAGCGACGGGCTCGAGTGGGGCTGGGGGGGATGCCCGGCCCGGGGGGACGCAGCACCGCAGCCGTGTCCGATTATCGGTGACGCCCCGGTGCGACCCGCCCCCCCCCCCCCCGCCACGGCCTGGAGCAGGGGGTCAGCGCAGGGAGGAGGGCCTGGCTCTGGGGGGTGGGGGGTGTGGAGGACAGGGGGGTGGGGGGGCTTCTCCTGCCTCAGTTTCCCTTGTTGAGTGTGCGGTGACCCTGGACATGGGGGTGCCCCCGTGGCCCCCGGTGGTTTGGGTGCTGCGGGGAGGGTGCCAGGGGCGGATGGCTGGGGAGGGGGTTGGCATCCCTGGCCTGAGCCTTCCCAGGGATGGGGGGGTCCCATGAGCAAGGGGAGAGGTCCCCCGAGGTCAGAGCCTCCCGCTCCCCAGCCCAAGTGTGCAGTGAGCGGCTCGGGTCTCGGCTCCAGCCCACCAGGGTGGGATCGGGCAGCGGGACAGCTCCCGGCTGGCGAGAAGTGTGGGCTGGGGGTGGCCGTGGCCCCCCTAGGACAGCATCTCCAGGCAGGATTGTGTCCTGCAGCGGGGCTGGGGGTCTCTGGCTGGTGTTAGAGCATGAGGTGAGGGGGCACAAGGACAGCCCTGTCCCCAGGTGGGCGGCTGGGGGGACAGACAGCCACCTGCGGGTGGGCAAGCACCCACAGGGCTCCCCGAGGGAGCTGCCCCGTGCCACGAGGAAAATGGCCCAGGAGGATGGGATGGGGGAAGAGCCGGTAGCACCTCCAGGGTGGGTGGCACCTCCGGGGCTGGTGGCACCCCTGGGCCCTGGTGGCACCTCTGGTGGTGCTGGCGGCATGCTGGTGGGCACTCAAACATTGCTGATGCGGACACTCAGGGGTGCTCCCTCCCGCTCCCGCTCCGCTGCCTCCCGCAGCGACTCCTCCAGCTTCACCTTCTCGGGGTCCCCAAACCGGACGGTCTCGTGGAGACAACAGGGCGCCGTCACCTTCACCACCTGGTCGAAGAGGCTGAAGTCGGCCACGTACTTGCCGCTGGCTGAGAGGGAGATGGCCGGGGTGAACTCGTAGCCCCAGAGGATCTCCTCGGGCAGGTAGGAGGTGCGGACCTGGCACGTGGCGCTGGTGGACTCCACCGTGCCACTGAGGATGACCACCAGCTCAAAGTCGCCTTCACCCGTCCGTAGGGCCATGTCCCGGAAGGGGCTGGCGTCATCCACCACGTGGTAGAAGGTGAGGGGCAGGATGAGGAAGGGGCTGTCGGAGGAGGTGTCCACCTGAAAGTCCACGTTGACCTGGTTGAGGCGGACGCTCTCGCCCTCCTTGGTGAGATGGGTCTGCAGGAGCTTGCCCGTCACCTGGCAGCCAATGAGGAGGCTCTTGCGCATGTTGGCCACGCGGATCATCAGGCAGGTCTTGCCATTGTGTTGGGCCACCACCGCATTCTGGCTGAACTTGATGGTCTCAGCGCGTTTCTTGGGCCGGGCGATCTTGGCCAGGAAGGTGCCAGTGATGAAGATCTCCATGATGGTGGTGAGGACCAGCTGGGTGATGAGCAGGACGATGGCGAGGGGACACTCCTCGCTGATGTAGCGGAAGCCATAGCCAATGGTGGTCTGGGACTCCAGGGAGAAGAGGAAGGCGCCGGTGAGGGTGTGCACCTGCATGACGCACGGCGTGTGGTTAGCCGGTGGGTCGAACTCCAGCAGGTCCCCGTGGACCACAGCCACCAGGTACCAGATGACACCAAAGGCGAACCAGGTGCCGGCAAAGGTGGCGGAGAAGAGGACCAGCTTGTACCGCCACTGCATGTCGATGAAGGTGGTCCACAGGTCCTTGAGGTACAGGAAGCGCTTGTCGGCGATGTGCTCCATCCGCACATTGCTGCGGCCATCCTTGGTCATCACCCGGCGCCGGCGCAGCCCCGAGCCGATGAGCGGGCGGCTGTCGGTCTGCGTGGTCTGGCTGTAGTACACCTTGGTGGCAGATGTCATCTGGGAGAGGTGATGGGGGGTCGTGAGTCAGTGGGTGGAGGGAGGGAGGCGTGGGTGTAGAGGAGGGATGGGTGGGGAGATGGGTGGAGAGGATGGAGGGATGGATTGAGAGGAGGGATGGGTAGGAAACATGGATGAAGAAGAGGGATGGAGAGGATGGATGGGTGGGAAGACGGAGAAGACAGGATGGATGGAGAGGATGGGCGGATGGAGAGGATGGATGGATGGGATGGTGTGTGCAGAAGGATGGGCGGCTGTACCTGAGGGATGGGTGGAGGGACAGGATGGACGGGGGCGAGGACGGCGTTAGCTCGTTGGGCAGGTGGGACGGAGCTGAGGCCAGTGGAGAGGAAGGACACGGGGGATACGGATAGGTGTGTGGGTGCACTGGAGTGTGGGTGGGTGGGAGCACTGGAGGAACCCCCCCTTCCACCCCTCCCCAGGGCTCCCACCAGCCGTGCTGCCTCCCACCATGGCAGCAGGCAGGGCCGAGGCCGGGAGGATTCATCTCACGTCACAAGGGGCACTGGGGGGGCTCACACAGAGCCCCCACACACTGTCCCCAGGCAGTGCAGGGACATGGGGCATGTAGGGGACCCCAAGGTGACCTGACGGACTGGTGGCACTTCAGTAGTGGCAGGGGCTGCTAATGCTCCCACCTCTCCTGCAGCCTCCATCCGTCCGTCTGTCCAGCCTTCCACCAGCCATCTGGTTGTCTGTCCCTCTCTGTCCCCTACTGATTAACCCGCCACCCCCCCTGTCTGTCCGTCTGTCCTCCCGCCTCACCACAGACCATCGTCTCACCCCTCCCACTGTCCATCCACGCACCCATCCCTCCAGACTCAACCCACCCTGCCTGCCCATCACTCCTCCCCAGCTGTCTGTCCATCCACCCGCTGATCCCCTTATCCACCCGCGTACACGGATCCATGCACCTGCCTGTCCACCCCTGCGTGTGTCTGTCTGTCCAGCCGTCCCTCTGGCCATCCTGCCACCCGTGCAAGCTCTCACCCACCTGTCCCCCATCCCTGCAGAGGCACATCCACACAGCTGGCTGCTGTCCGTCCATCCATCCATCCGTGCACCCACCCACCCACCCACCTGTCCGTCCTCCGTCTGCGTGTTCGTCCCTCTGCGAACTTGTCCCCTCTGTCCCCTGGCAGCTCCTCCCGCGCCCCCTGTCCCGTCCCGGGGAGGGGACCCAGGCGCCCTGGCCAGGCGGGAGGAAGAGGAAGGAGGATGAATGGGAGGTGACAGGGACAAACGGCTGGTGGCAGCGCCAGGCGCGTTTCCGTCCCCGTCCCTGTCCCCAGCCCCTGCCAGCCCCGGCCACCGCCGCCGGCACTGAAAGGGCCTTTCAGCCCACGCCAGCGTTTGGCCTTGCCATGGTTTCCCGCCACGGATGCGGCAGGGCAGCGTGCCGGGGACACCGGGGACACGGTGGCACCATGGGGGGTCTCCTTGGAGCCTGGTGTCCCTCTGCTCGCCAAAGCCAGGGGATACAGGTGGCACCTGCCACTGTCCCACCTGCGCTGTGGTGCCCTCGTGGTGAAAGGCACTGCAGAGGGGACGGTGACACCGGGAACGCCAAGGTCACAGACCTGTCCCATGTCAGCTGAGCTGCTGGGGGTCTCCAGAGCAACCATGTGTCCCCAGAGCCACCATATCCCCACAGACACTGCGTGTTCTTGGAGTCTGCTGGAGGCCCCCAGAGCCTCTGTGTGTCCCCCAGAGCCACCACGTCCCCAGACCTCTGCCTATGCCAGGCAGTGACGGGGACTGGCACATCCCCAGGGGCACAGTGGTTCCTTCAGCCCCTTGGGGTCGCTGCACCCCCCAAAGTCCTTCTGCTCCTCTGAGGGTCCCTTTGCCCACCTCCCTGGGGTCCCTGCACCCTCCCTGGGGTCCGGGCACCCCTCTGTGGGGGTTTTCCCACCCCCAGGGTCCCCTCCATCCATCTTTGGGGGTCTCTTCACCCCCCCGGGGTCCCCACACCCCACTTTGGGAGTCTCTGTGCATGCCAGGGTCCCTTGCACCACTTCTGGGGGGTCCTGACCCCCTCTTCAGGGACCTCGCGCCCCTCCTTGGGGTCACTGCATCCCATAAAGCCCCCGTCAGTGGCCGCGTGCCCCTGTGCCCCCGGCCAGGTTCCCGTGCTGGGACACGGGTTGTGACAAGCCGGCGCTTGTTCCCGGCTCAGGGGACGGTGCCCGCGGGCAGAGCTGCTGCCGCCACAGCCGGGCCGGTTACCCATTAACCCCCCTCGCCCCCGTGCCTCGGTTTCCCCCCGGGGATGCTCGGCGCTGGGGCTGAACGCAGGGGTCCAGCCCTGCCTGGGGGGTCCGGTGTGGGATGGGGGGGACACGGGGGGACGTCCCCCCCTCGCCATGTCCTGCTGGCACCGCCAAGCCCTGGCACCATTCCTGTGCCCGCACGTGCCAGCCATGACCGGGCTTCCTGCCAGCAGCATCCCCCCCACACATCCCAAAACTGGGGCGCTGGGCTCCATGGTACTGGTGGCCACCGGGAATGGGGGAGATGGCACCCCATCCTCACAGTGGGGTCGGGGCAATGGGGGGCCGTGGCGTGGGGCAGGTCCCGTGGGGCTGGGGGTGTGGGGCGGCGGCGCAGGGCTGGCGGGGGGGTGGGGGGGGGACGGGGACAGTGGGGCCATTGTGAGCCCCGGAGCAGAGGCCTCAATGGAGCTGGCGGGGCACAAAGGCGCTTTGACGAAGCCCTTCGTTAGCATGCAGGGCCCTGCGTGCCCCGCAGCCAGCACGGCCCCCGGTGGGGGTCCCGGGGGGCCCCCTGCCACCCACCCTGCTGCACCGGCGGCCACTGGGCCCCGGATGCCTGGATCCCCCCTGCACCCCCTCCTTGCCCAGCGGACCCCCCGCATCCTCCCCTGCACCCTGCTATGGAGGCTGGACCAGTCTGAGCCCAAACTGGGGGCTGGTGGGGGGCCCTCCGGGGGATGACCGTCCCCGCACCCTTCACGCTGCCACCCACACCCGGGAAACGCTGGAGGAGGCATGAGCCGCAGCCCCCGCCCTGGCCATCGAGGTGATGAGGACCCCCATCCCTCCCCACAGATTGGGGGGATGCCAAAATGATGGGTTTTGATTCCCCACCCCCCTCACACCCAGTGCTGCCCAGCCCTTGGCAGCCATCAGCGGAGCTCGCAAACTGGGGCAAAAAAAGCCCCTTTTACCCGTTTTTTCGAGCTGCCCCCCCAGCACGCCCGACGGGTCCATGGGCGTGGGGCTCCCACGGGACCCCCGCAGCCATGGGGCAGATCAGGGGGGCTGGAGGTGGCGGCGGGCGTCCCCACGGCCACTCAGCTCCCCGGGGGGCGGCTGGCGCCGGCGTGGCGCAGCCCTCGGTAGCCATCGAAGAAGCCATCCACTGCACCAGCCCCGGTAACTGCAGCGCCGGTAATCCCGGTAAACCCTAGCCCAGTTAACCCCGGCCCGGCTAACCCTGTGCCTTGGTAACCTGCCAGCCCAGGCAGCCCACAGCCCGTCTCACCCCCAGCCCAGTTAACCCCCACTGGTTATCCCACAGCCTGGTCAACCCACAGCTGGGCTAATCCACAGGCAGGTTACCTTGCAACCAGGATAACCTGCACCCCGGGTAACCCACGGCCCAGCTATACCAGCATGGCTAATCCAGCCCAACTAACCCACAGCCCAGCTAATCCAGCCCAGCTAATCCAAACCAGCTAACCCACAGCCCAGCTAACCCAGCGTGGCTCATCTGTGGCTCCACTAATCCACATCCCAGCTAATCCAGTGTGATAACCCACAGCCCAGTTAAACCCACAGCCTGGTTCACCCACAGCCCAGTTAACCCCACAGCCTGGTTCACCCACAGCCCAGTTAATCCACAGCCTGGTTCACCTGCAGTCCAGTTAATCCACAGCCTGGTTAACCCACAGCCCAGTTAACCCACAGCCCAGCCAGGGTCACTAACCCAGAGCCTGGAGGTGCCCCTTGCCCACCACAGGGGCCTGGGGAGGGGGATGCTCCAGCCCCCTCCCCCCCCAACGCCCTTCAAACACCCTGTCCCTGTGGACCCCGAGCCCCACGGAGGGGCTGGGGGGAGCTGAACATCCCCAGCGCCAGACTGAGACCACCCAGCATCGTTACACCGGTGAGGGGACCCAGGAAGAAGGAGGTGTCGGGGGGGGGGCGGCTATTTGGGGGTGACATCCCTGGGGTGGGGAAGGGGCCACCCCCGGGGCCTCAGGCCTCATACCCTGGGCTGTGGGGACATCTCAGGGCTCAGGGACAGGTGGCCCTGGAGATACCTGGCAGGGGAAAGTGGGGTGAGCACAGCTGGGGGCTGCAGTGCCCCTTCATCCACTGTCCCTGCGGGTCCCAGGGGAGAGAAGGGGGGACACCCACAGGGAGCAGGGACATGGGAATACGTGACATCGGGACTTGGGGACATGGAGATACAGGGATATGGGGACTTGAGAAACGTGCAGAATGGGGACACAGGGGCATGGGATACATGGGGACACAGGGATGTCATGATATGGGGATACAGGGACATGGGGCTCATGGGGACATGGGGACATGAGATGCAGGGCTGGGGTGTACCTGGGACTATGGGAACAATGGGACACAGGGGCACGGGGCTATAGGGGATGCAGGGAGATGATGGGGACACAGGGATGCAGAGCGATACGGGACACAGGGATCGTGGGGCTGCGGGGGACACAGTTCTATAGGGACGTGGGGCTGCAGGGTCCTGGTACTGGGGACTGCGGGGACCCGGGGAACAATGCAGGTCCAGCAGTGCCGGCAGGTGCTCGCAGCCCTCGGGGCACCACGGAGGGAAACAGGGGACCCCCGGGACCCCCCCCCCGGCCGCCCTTACCTTGCTCGGGGAGGGCCCCAGGGCACCCGGGGTCCCGGCCTCGCTCAGCCCGGCCGCCGCCGGCTCCCCATGGGCTTTATGGCTCGGCGGGGCCGGCAGCGGCGGGACGGGACGGGCCCCCCCGCCTGCCCCCCCCCCCGCCCCCCCACCCCCCCGGCCCGGGCCGCCTCGCCGGGGCCCGGCTGGCACCGATTGGCGGGGCCGGGGAGGGGGCCCGGGGCGGGGAGGAGCCGCCGGGGGCGGGACGGGGGTTAATGGGGTGGAAAACGAGCCGGCCCGCACCGGGTCACGTTACCGGCCACGGGGGGGGGGGGGGGGGGGGGGGAGGGCGCGGGGACCCCGCCCGCAGCCACCGGCATCGGGCAGAGTCCCCCGCCCCGTCCCAGCAGCACCCACCTGGGTGGTCCCCGGGCATCTCCCGGCACCCCCCTTCCCCGCCCCGGAGCATCCGTGTGCGAGCGAGCGTGGGGTGACAGGGGCCCCGTGTGCACGGACACGCACACGCGGTGACCCCCCCGCACCCCCGTGGGGGCAGCGCCAGCCCCGGGGCTGCCACCGATGGGGCGCAGCGCGGGGTGCGGGGTGCGGGGTGCGGGGCCGTGGGAGCGTGGGCCGTGCCCCCCCCCCGCACAAGGCCCCGCTGTTCCCGGGCCGGGGCCGGTTCCCCGGGGCCGCGGCACAAAGCGCCTTTGTCCGCCCGGGGGGGCCGGGGGGGGCAGGGCTGCGCGGGGTTCCCGGAGGCGGCCTCAGGCACCGGGGGAGGACCTGGCCAGCGATGGGGGTGGCTAGTGTCGCAGAGCCCGGGCTAGTGATGGGGGTCCTGGCCAGGGCAGGGAGGCTCTGGGCTACCGATGGGAGGGCATGGGCTGGTGAAGAGGGGTCCTGGGCTACTGATGGGGAGTCCTAGGCTAGCGATGGGGGGGGGCCTGGTCTAGTGGAGGGGGACGGGGCTAGTGATGGGGACCCGGGGCTAGTGATGGCGGGGGCCTAGACTCGTTACGGAGACACCGGGCTAGTGAGGGGGGGGCCTCTGGGCTAGTGATGGGGAACCGTGGGCTAGTGAGGGGGGCTCTGGGCTGGCGGGGAGGGTGGGACCTCGTGTGCACCCCCACCCGCCGTGCCCTGTGTCACCCCCCACTGCGCCCCACGTCACGCGTGCCCCCCCCCAGCCCGCAGCGCACAGGTGTGCGCACCTGCCCCCCCCCGCGCCCCTGCACACACGTGTTCACACGCTGGTGTGTACGTGTGGGGGTGTGTGCGCTTCCACACGCGTGTGCACCGCACCGCCGCCTTCCGGGTCCCCGCCCGGGGCGGGGGGTCACGCGTGGGGGGCCGGGGGGGGGCGGGGGCCGGGGGCGGGCGGGGCCGGGGGGGGGCGGGCGCTGGTCGGTATTTTTAGCCGCGCGCTCCCGGGGCGCAGCCGTTGCCGGGGAACGGCGGGAGCGCGAGGGGGGGGGGAAGAACGGGGAAGGGTGCGGGGGGGTTGATCCGGGAGCGGGCCGGGCCGGGCGGGAGCGGACCGGACCGGCGCTGTGCTCGCCCTGCGCCATGCGCGCAGCGCACCGGGGCTGCGCGGCCCGGCGGGAGCGGCGGCCGCGGGGCGAGCGGTGAGTGCGGGGAGGGGACAGGGGACGGACACGGGCACGCACACAGCCTGGGGGGGGGGGGTGGGCCTGCTGTCCTCCCATCGCCCCTGCTCCCCTCCCCGCCACAGCACGCGGGGGTGGCACCGGGATCCCCCCCCCCCCCCGCCCGCCGCACACACGCGCTCCGCGGGTGGGGGGTGTTGGGGGCACGCGGGGGCCCGGCCTGCCTGGACGGGGCTCCCCCTGCACAGACCGCTGGGGATGCGCCCCCCCCCCCCCCGGCAACGTTCTGCCCCCAGGCTGGGGGGGGGATCCATCCCCACGAACCCGTGTGGGAGTGGGTTGCCCCACACTGGATGGGGGGGGGGCACAGTGGGGTGCTGCAAGGTCCCCCCAGGCTGGGGGGGGGGGAGGCCATAGGTGGAGGAGGAGGAGGGGTATGCATGTGTGCGTGTGCAAGGAGGAGCTGTGTGCGAGGCCTGGCAGGCGTGCATGCGTGTGTGCATGCAGCCCAGCCCGTGTGCATGCGTGTGCCACCAGGGGCCTGGTGCGTGTGCGCAGCGTCGTTGCACACCCTGTCTTGGGGACACGGGAGCGTGCATGGAGCCCCTCGGGGGACACACCTGGGCCTGCACATGCTGCATGCAGACGTGTGCGTGTCCCCAGGGGTTGTGCGCTTGTGTGCATGTCTGCTTATGCGTGTGCGCCAGGTGTGCGTGCTCTGGTGCTGCATGCACACGTGACTGCACGCGTGTGCATCTGCAGGCATCCGTGTGCAGGTGTGTGCTCCTGGGTGCTCCTGTGCCTCAGTTTACACCACGCTCTCACTGGGGCCCCGGGGGGGACCCAGGCATCTGGGCAGGCCCCCCACAGCTGGTGCCATCATCCCTTCCCAGTCTCCCCAGTCTGGGGGGGAGTAAGTGGCACCATTAACCCCTTCCCTCCCCCCCCAGCCTCTGAGGGGTGATGGCGCAGGACAACGCCGCCTTTTGTGGGGTCCCCGGGGAGGCAAAACCCCCCCTGGTGCCCCCTCGACGGTGGGGGGCCAGCGCCCGCAAACGCCAGCGTTACGTGGAGAAGGACGGCAAGTGCAACGTGCAGCACGGGAACGTGCGGGAGACCTACCGCTACCTCACCGACATCTTCACCACCCTGGTGGACCTCAAGTGGCGCTTCAGCCTCCTCGTCTTCATCCTTGCTTATGCCGTCACCTGGCTCTTCTTCGGCCTCATCTGGTGGTTCATTGCCTACTGCCGGGGGGACCTGGACCACTTGGAGGACCACGCCTGGACTCCCTGCGTCAACAACCTCAACGGCTTCGTCTCTGCTTTCCTCTTCTCCATTGAGACAGAGACCACCATCGGCTATGGCCACCGTGTCATCACTGACAAGTGTCCTGAGGGCATCGTGCTGCTGCTGCTCCAGGCCATCCTGGGCTCCATGGTCAATGCCTTCATGGTGGGCTGCATGTTCGTGAAGATCTCCCAGCCCAACAAACGGGCCGAGACCTTGGTCTTCTCCTCCCACGCCGTGGTCTCCCTGCGGGATGACCGCCTTTGCCTGATGTTCCGCGTGGGCGACCTGCGGGACTCGCACATTGTGGAGGCCTCCATCCGTGCCAAGCTCATCAAGTCCAAGCAGACGCAGGAGGGCGAGTTCATCCCGCTGGACCAGACCGACCTGAGTGTGGGCTTCGAGACGGGCGACGACCGCCTCTTCCTCGTCTCGCCCCTCATCATCAGCCACGAGATTGACGAGCGCAGCCCCTTCTGGGACGTCTCGCGGCACCAGCTGGAGAAGGACGATTTCGAGATTGTCGTCATCCTCGAGGGGATGGTGGAGGCCACAGGTAATGGGGATGCCACCAGCGGCTGAGGGGTGGGGGCGGGAGGTACTTGGGGACACCTCATTTCTGTGGGGACACCTCATCTCCATGAGGATACCTCCATGGGGACACTTCACCTCCATGGGACATCTCACCTGCATGGGGACATCTCACCCCTGTGACCCACAGTGTGTTCCTGCCTGGTCCTGGCTGGGAGGTGACCCCCCAATCCACCCTCAACCCCAAGTTCAGCCTGGACATGGGTGTCCATCCCCCCCCAATAACCCCACTGCAGGATGGGGGAGGGGGGAGCCTTCGCCCAGCCTGGCCCCGCGAGGGGACCCTGATGGCTGTGACAGCCCCAGTGCCCCAGCCTCTCATTGAGGCGTCCCAGGATGGGGGTGCCCCTCGCAGTGGGTGCTGCACAGCCTCCCCGGCCGGGCTCAGGGCGCACCTTGCACCTCCCCATTGCCGGGGGCACCCTGCCTGTGCACCCCCGACCCCGGGCTGGGCAGGGGGTGCCCAACAGCTGCCCGGCACAGGGATGACGTGCCAGGCTCGGAGCTCATACCTGGCGGACGAGGTGCTGTGGGGTCACCGCTTCACCCCGCTGCTGAGCCTGGAGGAGGGCTTCTACGAGGTGGACTACGGGGGCTTCCACCAGACCGTGCCGGTGCCCACCCCGGCCTGCAGCGCCCGGCAGCTGGCGGCGGCGGCTGCCCGCCGTGATGCCCATCTCTACTGGTCCATCCCCAGTCGCCTGGACCAGCCTCTGGAGGAGGCGGCGGTGGCGGCAGGGGGGGACCCCGACACTCCCTGGGAGAGCAATGGCACCCTGGCCAGCCCCGAGGCGCGATGATGGGCTGCAGGGGTGCTGAGTGCCCTGCTGCCCCCCGCCGCACTTGCTTTTAATAAACCACCCGCCCCTTCTGATGGTGGTGGTCGTCTTGGGGTGCGGGGTCTTGAATTTGGGGCATGTGCCTGGGTTTGGGGGTGCCAATCCCGTGCCCGCGGGGGAATTCCGAGTGAGACAGGGGCTGGGGGCTGGCAGGAGGGACAGAGGGGACAGTGAGGAGTGGCACCGCGCACCCTGTGCTTCCCCCCCCCACTGTATTGCGAGCCCCGAAGCTCTGCAGGCACGCAGACCCCCAGGGTGGGCAGGGGGCTCTCCACGGACACGGGGACCCCCGGGGTGCGCAGGTGGCACCAAGACCCCCGGGACACCAAGGGCGTGGGGTCACTAAGGCGGCCAGGGGGTGAATGCAGAGCCACGAGCCCCCCCTGCCCCCCCCAGCAGCAGGGGGGTGTGCTTGGGGAAGCGGGCGGGGCCGAGCCGGGGCTGAGCGATCCCCCCGCCCCCCGCCCCGCCCCCAGCCCGGCCGGCGGCCGCCCACGACGCGGGTGAGGCGGGGGAGCGTGGAGCTGTGCCCGCGCCCCAGACACCGTGCGTGGGTCCCCGCGCCCCCCCCATCCGGAGCGGGGCGGAGCCCGGCCCCCCCCGGGGCTCCCGGGTCCCCACGGGTGTGTGTGCACACGCGGGTTGGCAGGGGGCGGGGGGTGTGTGTGTGTGCGCGCACACGCGTGTTGCCGTGAGCGGCGGGACACACACACACAGACACACACGGACACACACACACACAGACACGCGAACACACACAGACACAGACACACACACACAGACACAGACACACGGACACACGGACACACACACGGACACACACACACACAGAGACACACGGACACACACACACACACGGAGACACGCGAACACACACAGACACACAGACACACACACACACACACACACACAGAGACACACACACACAGAGCCCCCCCGTCCCCCGTGTCCCCATGTCCCCCCGGCTGCCACATTCCTCCCGCCCACGGCAGCAGCTGCGCAGGGTGGGGGCGGCGGGGCACGGTCCTCGGGGGGGGGGGGCACACGCATGTGCATGGCGCCAGCCCCCCCACCCCCCACCCCCCGCTGGGGTACCCGCCACCGCTACCCCCTCCGGCAGGGAACCGGGGCAACTGGGAGGCCGGGGCTGCAGCGGGGGGCGGCGGGGCGGACCCCCGGGACCCCCGTGGGGCCGGGGGTGGGGGCGCGGCACGTGGCGCCTGCTCCCGCGTCATCTGTTTGCTCAGCTTGGGGGACAGCGGGGGGGGGGACAGCGGGGGGCACAGGCCGGGTAAACACCCCCCAACCGGCCTCGGCATGCCCGGCCCCTGCTGGGGGATGGGACAATGGGGGGGCTGGGATAAACTGGGGGGCGCGGGGGTGCTGGGGATATTGGGGCAGACTGGGGGGACTGGGATGGATTGGGGGCACTAGAAGGAACAGGGGGACAGGGATGGACTGTGGGCACTAGGACAGACTGGGGGCACTGGGATAGACTGTGGGGACTGAAGGTGTTGAAGGATTTTGGGGCAGATTGGGGGGACTGGAATAGACTGGAGGCACTGGGAGGTACTGGGGCAGACGGGAGACGGGCAGAGAGAGAGGTGCTGGTGCAGATGTGTGGGAACTGGGAGAGACTGGGGTGGACTGCAATGGGTGGGGAGGTGCTGGGGAGATGGCAGACTAGGCAGTAGTGGGACAGACTGGGGCAGGCTGGGAGGTACTGAGACAGATGGGGTGCTGGCATGGACTGGGGGGGACTGGTCCAGACTGGGGATACTGGGTTATACTGGGAGCGTGAAGCTGGACCAGGGGGCCTGGTGCAACAGGCTGGGACGTGGAGATGCTGGGTGCACTGGTGCAAACTAGTGGCACAGGCGTAGAGGGGCTGTGGGCCCCACAGCCATTGCCCCCCCCCCCCCCCAGTGCCCTTGGGCTGCCCTTGAAGGTTGCCATGGCGACTAAGCCGGACCCTGGGGGGCCGGGGGGAGAGTGTGTGAGGGGGTGCGTGTTACTGGGAGGGGGCCCTGGAGCAGGACTGGGGGCACTGGGGGCTGCGGGGCAGGGCTGGGGGCACCAGGGTGGGCATGGGGGGTGTCAGGACGTGTCCCCAGGCACAGCCAGTCCCCGGGCACAGCCGCATCCCCGGGCACAGCCGGTCCCCGGCACAGTTGTCCCTGGTCACAGCCCCCCCCCCGGTACAGCCCCCCCGGGCCCTGGCCTTTCCCTGGCTAATTTTAGCCACCCCGCGTTCCCGCTTGCTGCCCGGTGGCACCAGCGTCCCCGTCAGGGCAGCAGCATACTGGGAGAACTGGGGACATGCTGGGGTGGGGATCAGCACCCCCTCCAAACTGTCCCCCTGGCGCCACCCCCTGCTCTGGAAGGGGGGGGGGGGCCTTCAGGGAGGGACCCAGGTGTCCGAGCAGCCCGTGACCCCCCCGCTGCCACCCACGCCGTGGGGTCTGCGTGGGGCACCCGGACGTCAGGGTCCCCCGCCACCCCCCAGCAGGTGGGGGGGGTCAGAAAGGGGCACCCCCCGGCCCGGACACCTGGGTTCCCAGCGCTCAGCCGGGACCCCCCACTGCCCCGGCCGGCTGGGTCCCACGCGGGGGGTGTCGTGGAACGGGAGGGACTCGGAGACCCCCAGCACGGCCGGGGGGGGGGGGGCGGGAAGAGCCCACCCCCCATAACCAGGGCAACCGGGGCGGGGGGTCCGGGGGCCCGGCCAGGAGGGGCCGGGGGGGGGCAGGCCCGGCCAGGGGGCGGGGGGCGGGAGCGGGGGGGGCCGGCCCGGGCGGGGCCGGGAGGGTTTTTCTCGGCCGCCGCCGCCGCCGCCGCCCCCGAGTGCCCCGGGCCGAGAGCAGCGACGGCAGCGCCATGGGCAGAGGGGTGAGTAGGGGCGGCCCGGGGCGCCCGCTGCCCCCCCCCCACGCCCACGCGGGGCGCACACCCACGCGGGGCACACCCCCCCTCCCCCACATACATACCCCCCCGGAGCGCCCACCCCTGCGGGCACCCGCTTGCTGCCACCCGGCACCTGGCCCTGGCGCCCACCCGTATCACCCACCTGCTGGGCAGCCGGCACCTGCCCGGGCGGGACCCCCCCCAGGGCGCCCACCCAGCCGCTGCCACCTGTGGGTGCTGTCCCCATCAGGTGCTGCCCCCCGCACCCCCACCCCAGGGTCCCATGGCCACTCTCCCCTCCCCTCCTCGGTGCCACTGGCACCCACGTGCCCCCTCACCGGGGTCCCACTGTTCCCCCGTGACCCCCGACAGGGGTGGGCGGCTGCCCAAACGTCTGAGTCCCCCCCCTCGCTTCGGGGAAGGAATTTGGGGGGGGGGGCGGGGCGGTCCCCCATGGTGGGGAAACTGAGGCACGGAGCCGGGGTGCCCCCGTGGAGGATCCCCCCGCGCCTGTCTCCCACTCGTGCCCGTGCCCCCGTGCCCGTGGCCCCGGCTGCTCCGCGCCAGGGTCCCGGTGCCGTGGCAACGGCCGCGGGGGGGCCCCGAGCCGAGGCTGCACCTCGCCCAGCCCCCCCCGTCCCACCGGGCCCCCCTGTCCCGCCTGGCACAGCCGGGACCCCCACGCCGGGACCCTCCGTTCCTTGGGCACCCATGCAAAAGTGGGGAGACGCCAGAGGACGTGGGACAGCGGGTGTCGTCGTGTCCCCCCTCCCCGTGGGTGTCCCCAGATGGGTGTCCCTCCGGGCAGTCTGTCCTCAAGGAAACGCCGGGGTGGGGGAGGGCGGGGGGATGCACATACACACCACCCCCCACCCCGCCCTGTGCCACCCTCCTGCCCCCCCGAATCCCGGGATGCCCCTTCAGCCCACCCCCAAAGCCAGAGTGGCCCCGCGTGGAGGGCTGGGGCGCCCCGTGTCCTGGGGGAGCGGGCAGCAGAGCCCCCCCCCGCCTGGGAGTGCCCCGTGGGGGGGTGTGTGGAGATGGGCACCCCCGTGTCCCCGTCCCCGCGGTAACACGACCCCTCTGCTCCCGGCCGTTGTTCTTGGCACCGGGGCCGTTTTCCATGACCGCATCGGCCCCCCCCCGGCCCCCCCGGCCCCACGCTGGGGCACCCGCCACCCCCCCGGCCCCTTCCTGCTCCTGCCAACCTCTGTCCCGGCCAGCAGAGCTGCCGCCAACGTGCCACCGGGCCCTGCCAGCCCTGGGGGACCCCCTGCCGCCAGCCGCGCGGGGGCGGGGGTGGGGGGGGAGCTGTGTCACCCCCCCCCCAGGGAGAGTGGGCAGGGAGTGTGTCCCCCGCCTGCCTCTCCCCAACACCTCGGTGCTGGCGGTGTGTTCTTCTGCCTGGCTTGTGGGGACCCCCACGGCCACAGGGACCCCCCAACAGTCACAGTGCCATTCCCATGGCCCTGGGGACCCCCCCCTCCTGGCCACAGTGCCACCCCTACAGCCCCAGGGACAGTGCCACCCCCCATGGCCACAGGGCCACTGCTGTGGCCACAGTGACTCCGCCGTGGCCACAGTGACACCTCCACTGCCACACTAACACCCTTGTGACCACAGTGACACAGCCCCCCCCCCCATGGCCCTAGGGACACCCCTACGACTGCAATGAACCCCCCCCCAGTCCTGGCGACACCCCCACAGCCACAGTGCCACCCTCACCTTTGCTGCCACCCCCCCCCCATGGTGTTCTCCCCCACCCTGGGACACCTCCCCCACTCCCTGCCTGTGGTGCCCCCCATGCCCACGCTGCCACCGGTGCCTGCAGTCCCCCCCGTGCCCATGGTGACGCCCCGTACCCTCGATGATGCCTGTGGCCACGGTGACCCCCATGCTGGCGGTGACATCCATGCCCATGGTAATGCCCGTGCCCACGGCGAGGGCTGTGCCGCCGGGCAGTGCCAGCCACACCGGCGGTGCCAGCGTGCCCACGGGGTCCTGCGCCCACAGGCCGGCCGGGAGTACTCACCCGCTGCCACCACCTCCGAGAATGGCGGTGGCAAGAGGAAGCAGAAGGAGAAGGAGCTGGATGAGCTGAAGAAGGAGGTCAACTTGGTGAGGAGGGGACCAGGGGGATGCAAGGGACAGCTGACAGTGCCACCCCAGCCAGGGTGACATGGTGATGTGTGCCCGACAGGATGACCACAAGCTGTCCCTGGATGAGCTGGGCAGGAAGTACCAGGTGGACCTGTCCCGGGTGAGATGTCCCCATGTCCCACCCTCGATGCCATCACCAGCATCCCACATCCCTCCCATGGGTGACACCCAGCTGTGTCCCATCACCTCTCAGCATCCCTGTCTCCATGGGTGACACCCAACTGTGTCCCCTGCCCCCTCCCAGCTCCCTGTCCCCATGAGTGACCCCTGGCCATATACCCTGTCCCCTGCTGTCCCTGTGGGTCCCCCCAGCCATGACCCCCGTAGCCCCACATGCTCTGGCCATGGCACCCTGCTCTGCTGGACCCACAAGGTGTCCCTTGCCCAGGACCTCTGTGTCCCCCAGTGTTCCCCCCAGCCCTGGGTGTCAGCGTGTCCCCGCTCCGCAGGGCCTGACCAACGCACGGGCAGCCGAGATCCTGGTGCAGGACGGCCCCAATGCCCTGACACCCCCCCCCCACCACGCCTGAGTGGGTCAAGTTCTGCCGGCAGCTCTTCGGGGGCTTCTCCATCCTCCTCTGGATTGGGGCCATCCTCTGTTTCCTGGCGTACGGCATCCAGGCTGCCATGGAGGACGAGCCCTCCAACGACAACGTGAGGGCACCCCGGGGGGCACGGGCACTGGCGGGGATGGGCATCACGGGGATACAGGTGGTGTGGGGGTGCATGAGCATGGTGGGGGGCATAGGCGCTGTGGGGGCACCCTGAAGGACACGTGCATTGCTGGGCATGGGCACCATGGGGACATAGGCACTGGAAGGGCATGGGCACCCTTGGCAGGGGCATAAGCACCCGGGGCAGGCGGGGCGGGGGGGCACAGGCATCATGGGGACAGGGGTGTTGTGGGGCTGATGAGCGGTCTGGGGTGCATGGGTGACGTAAGGAGAACAGGCATTCTGGGGGCTCGGGGTCCCCGCCACCATGTGCCAGCTCTTGCAGGGTCTGGATGTGGGGGGCAAGTGGGTCAGGCTGGCACAGGGGTCCCCTCCCTAGCACCCTGCCCTGGGGCGCCTGGGGGGGTCCCACTCCTCACCTCAGGGTGCTGGGTGCTGAGGTGTCACCTGGGTCCCAGCTGTACCTGGGGGTGGTGCTGGCTGCTGTCGTCATCGTCACCGGCTGCTTCTCCTACTACCAAGAGGCCAAAAGCTCCAAAATCATGGACTCCTTCAAGAACATGGTGCCCCAGGTAGGAGCCCTGGGTGGGCACCCGCTTGGTATGGGGGTCCCGGGTGGCGTGGGGGTGCCTGGGCATCCCTCAGGGTGCACTGTGCCTGGCAGCAAGCACTGGTGATCCGCGAGGGTGAGAAGATCCAGATCAACGCAGAGAACGTGGTGGTGGGCGACCTGGTGGAGGTGAAGGGGGGGGACCGGGTGCCCGCTGATATGCGCATCATCTCCTCCCATGGCTGCAAGGTGAGCGGGCACCAGGACTGGCATGGGGTGGGCACCACAGGTAGCACAGGGGTGGGCACCAGGGCTGGCATGGGGACAGCCAGGCTGGCCCAAGTGCAGCTGAGCCTGGTGGTGCCCGCCGGCACCCACCCATGCCTGCGGTGCCAGGTGGACAACTCGTCGCTGACGGGGGAGTCAGAGCCACAGACTCGCTCACCCGAGTTCACCCATGAGAACCCGCTGGAGACCCGCAACATCTGCTTCTTCTCCACCAACTGCGTAGAAGGTGGGTCAGCGGGGGTCCCTGCCCATGCCGGGGGTCCCTGGTGCCCCCTGGGGCTGCATCACCCTCCCTGTCCTGCCAGGCACCGCCCGTGCATTGTCATCTCCACGGGGGACCGGACAGTGATGGGGCGCATCGCCTCGCTGGCCTCGGGGCTGGAGGTGGGGCGCACACCCATCGCCATGGAGATCGAGCACTTCATCCGCCTCATCACTGGTGTTGCCGTCTTCCTCGGCCTCTCCTTCTTCATCCTCTCCCTCATCCTGGGCTACACCTGGCTGGAGGCCGTCATCTTTCTCATCGGCATCATTGTGGCTAATGTCCCTGAGGGGCTGCTGGCCACTGTCACTGTAAGGGCCACCAGGGGAGCAAAAGGGGTGGCATGGGGTGTGTGTGTGGGGCACTGGTTTCACTGGGAGGGAGGTGGTGAGCACTGGTTCTGCTGGGCCGATGCTGGTGCACCCAGCCATGTGTGGTGCCTGGTGCTTGCTGACACCTGTGGGTGCCCTCCGAGTGCCATGGGTGCCCACTGAGCCCGGCGGTGCCCCCCCAGGTGTGCCTGACGCTGACGGCCAAACGCATGGCACGGAAGAACTGCCTGGTGAAGAACCTGGAGGCGGTGGAGACGCTGGGCTCCACCTCCACCATCTGCTCTGACAAGACCGGGACCCTCACCCAGAACCGCATGACCGTCGCCCACATGTGGTTTGACAACCAGATCCACGAGGCTGACACCACTGAGGACCAGTCGGGTGGGTGACCGGCACCCTGACCGCCGGCACTCTGACCCCCTGAGCACCCCCGACCCCAGGAGCACCCCCTTTTCTTACCCCTGCACCCAGACGTCACTGCCCTGGCACCCCTTTCCCCTGGGCACCCCCTTTGCCTTCAGCACCCCCTTCCCAGGGCACCTCCTTCCTTGGATCCCCAAGGCCCCTTGGGAGCACAGGAGGTGTCCCCAGAAAAGATGAGGGGGCCCAGCACAGCTGATGGGGCCGGGTGTCCCGCAGGTGCCACCTTTGACAAGCGCTCGCCCACGTGGGCAGCACTGGCACGCATCGCTGGGCTCTGCAACCGCGCCGTCTTCAAGCCGGGCCAGGAAAACATCTCCATTTCCAAGGTAGGTGATGCTGATCCCCCAGAACACCCCTGAATCCTGCTGAGAGCCAGGGTGGTGCCCACCCTGGTGCCCCCCTTGGCACCGGCATCACTCTGAGCATCCCTCCTCACACCAGCGGGACACGGCAGGCGATGCCTCGGAGTCAGCGCTGCTGAAGTGCATCCAGCTTTCCTGCGGCTCTGTGAAGAAGATGCGGGACAAGAACCCAAAGTCACCGAGATCCCTTTCAACTCCACCAACAAGTACCAGGTTTGCCAGGCTGCTGGTGGTGGTGGCGACCCCGGGGCAGTGGTCAGTGCCGCCTGGTGCCAGTGTGCCCGCCGTGCCTGCAGCTCTCCATCCACGAGCGGGAGGAGGATCCCCAGGGGTACCTGCTGGTGATGAAGGGGGCCCCCGAGCGCATCCTGGACCGGTGCTCCCGCATCCTGATGCAGGGCCAGGAGGTGCCACTGGACCAGGAGATGCGAGAGGCTTTCCAGAACGCCTACCTGGAGCTGGGGGGGCTAGGCGAGCGGGTGCTGGGTGAGGACGGGGGGGTGCAGGGAATGGGGCAGGGGTGGGCACTTGGGGGCACAAGTGCATGGTGGGCATGGGGTGGAGGCACATGGGGGCACAGGGAGGGGTGATGGATGCAGGGGGTGGGGTGGGAGATGTGACGGAAAGGGGATGTGAAGGGTGTGCGAACAAAGGGACATGGGGACACGGCCCTGCAGAGGACAGGGACATGGCAGGGGTGTGGGCATAGGGACACGGGTGCGGGATGATAGAATGTGGGGACACAGACATCATGGAGGGACAGGACACGCAGAGGCTGGGGGACGTGAGGCATGGAGACCACAGGGTGGGACCGTGGGGACACAGGGGACATGGGAGGCATGGAATGGGGTCACCGGTGAAGGGGACAGGGGAGGGGGATGAGCGCTGGGGGGATGTGGGGGGCGCACAAGGGATGGGGGGGCAAAGATGGCACCGGGGGGTCGTGGCGAGGATGAGGGGTACCGGGTGAGGGAAGGGGATGCCCGTGGGTGCCCGCACCTTGTCATGTGCCGGCGACCGCCAGGTTTCTGCCACCTCTACCTGCCCCCGGACAAGTTCCCCCGTGGGTTCAGGTTTGACGCCGATGAGGTCAACTTCCCCACCAGCAATCTCTGCTTCGTGGGCCTGATGTCCATGATCGACCCGCCCCGTGCTGCTGTCCCGATGCTGTCGGCAAGTGCCGCAGCGCCGGCATCAAGGTGGGACCCCCAGCCCCCAGCTCCCCCAGCACCAAGGTCAGACCTCCCGTGCCCCCTCTGACCCCTGCTAAGCTCTCCCCTGAGCAGGGGTCATCCCTCTGTATATGTGCCCCCCCCACAAGGTGATCATGGTGACCGGGGACCACCCCATCACGGCCAAGGCCATTGCCAAGGGGGTGGGCATCATCTCGGAGGGCAACGAGACAGTGGAGGACATCGCTGCTCGCCTCAACATCCCCGTCAGCCAGGTCAACCCCGGTAAGTGCCGGTGCTGGGCGGGGGTGGGGTCCCGGGGGGGTCCAGTGGCCCCTGCTGAGGCTGCGGTGCGGCAGGGAGGCGAAGGCTTGTGTGGTGCATGGCTCCGACCTGAAGGAACATGACATCGGAGCAGCTGGATGAGATCCTGAAGAACCACACCGAGATCTCGTCTTCGCCCGCACGTCCCCCCAGCAGAAACTCATCATTGTGGAGGGCTGCCAGCGCCAGGTGTCCCTGTCCCTGTCCCCGTGTCCCCTGCTGCCCCTGTGCCCCATGGTGTCCCCTTCCCTGTGCTTCCCCATGCCCTGTCCCCACCCCTTGTGGTGCCCACAGCCCTGTGCCTTGTCCCCTTCCCTGTGCCCCGTGGTGTCCCTTTCCCTCTACCCCAAGGTACCCTGCTGTCCCCATGCACCGTGGTGTCGCCATCCACACTCACCATGGTACCACCACCCCTGTGCCCCATTGTGTCCCCGTCCCTGTGCCCCACAGTGCTGCCATCCCCGCGCCTTGCAGTGTCCCCATGCTCTGTGGTGCCCCATCCCTGTGCCCCATGGTGTCCCCATGCCCCACAACACCCCCCTCCCCATGCCCTGTCCCCGTTCCTGCAGTGCCTGACCCCCCCCATCCCCAGGGTGCCATCGTGGCAGTGACAGGGGACGGGGTGAACGACTCCCCCGCACTGAAGAAGGCCGACATCGGCATTGCCATGGGCATTGCTGGCTCCGACGTCTCCAAGCAGGCAGCCGACATGATCCTCCTCGATGACAATTTTGCCTCCATCGTCACTGGCGTGGAGGAAGGTCAGTGCTGGCCCCTCCGTTGCCCTCCAACCCCCAGACAGGTGCCCCCCGTCCCCGTCACCCACCGCCCCCCATCCCCATAGGGCGCCTGATCTTTGACAACCTGAAGAAGTCCATCGCCTACACCCTGACCAGCAACATCCCCGAGATCACCCCCTTCCTCCTCTTCATTATCGCCAACATCCCCCTGCCCCTGGGCACCGTCACCATCCTCTGCATCGACCTGGGCACCGACATGGTGAGCATGGGGGGACAGCAGGGGGTGATGGGTTTGGGGGTGGGGGGGGGTGACAGTGGCTGACAGCCCTCCCCACCACCCAGGTGCCCGCCATCTCGCTGGCGTACGAGGCAGCCGAGAGCGACATCATGAAGCGCCAGCCCAGGAACCCCCGGACCGACAAGCTGGTGAACGAGCGGCTCATCAGCATGGCCTACGGGCAGATCGGTGAGGAGGGGGATGCCAGGCTCCCCTGGGTGGTCGTGGGGGCAACAGGTGCCCCTAGGACCCACCGGTGACAACAGGCACTCACTAGAAACACCAGGGGACATGCCCCCAGCTGGCACCGTGGCCACTGGGTGACACCAGGGCTCCCAGTGGCACGCCAGGGCACCCACTGGGGCACCCACTAGTGACACTGGAGGAGCCCATCTCTGATCCCAGGGGTGCCGGTCCTGCTGGTGACAGTCCCTGCTCTGGGGGTGCTGATCCTGGGATGTGGATCCTGAGCCTGGGGTGCTGATCCCTGCTCTGAGGGTGCCCATGCTGACTGTAGGGGTCCCAGTCCCCGATCCCAGGGTGCTGATCTGTGATCCCCGATCCTGGGGGTGCTGATCCCCAATTCTGGGGTGCCAGTTGGCAATCCCGGGATGCCGATCCTGGATCCAGAGTGCCGGTTGGTGATCCTGGGGTGCTGATCTCACAGGGATGATCCAGGCACTGGGTGGTTTCTTCACCTACTTTGTGATCCTGGCGGAGAATGGGTTCCTTCCTGGCACGCTGGTGGGCATCCGCCTGGCCTGGGACGACCGCTCTACCAATGACCTGGAGGACTCCTACGGCCAGGAGTGGGTGAGTGGGCCCCTTGCACGCCCCTTGCACGCTCTTCGCACGGCCCACCCGGCTCTGCTTTGCAGAGCCTGCAGAGTGGCTGCGCGTGTGCAAACCTACGCCTCAGCTCGTGCAAAGGCTTGGCAGGAGTGTGCATGTGTGTACACACGTGTCTGTGGCGTGTTTGCACGTGCCCTCACAGCCCTCTCTGACTGTGCATCCCTGTGCGCTCCTGTTAGTGCACCTGCCTTTGCACGGCTGTTGCTTGTGTGCACGCGCTCGCACGCACTTGGCAAGTGTGCCCTCCCGTGCTTGTGCTCGTGCAGAGCCCTTGCACACACATCCTTCTGCACATCCCCCTTACACACCGTTCGTGCCCCTGCCCCCACATGGTGTGTGTTCACATGTGCCCTCCCACGTGCCAGCGTGCACTGGGGGGCACGTGCGGCTGCGCTGAGGCTGTGCCCCCCCCCCCCCCCCAGACCTACGAGCAGCGGAAGGTGGTGGAGTTCACCTGCCACACCGCCTTCTTCGCCAGCATCGTGGTGGTGCAATGGGCCGACCTCATCATCTGCAAGACCCGCCGCAACTCTGTCTTCCAGCAGGGCATGAAGTGGGTGCCCCCTCGTGCCCCCCCCAGCACCCATGGGTGCTCCCTGCCCCCTGCCTTGCACCCACGCAGCTTTCCCACAGGAACAAGATCCTGATCTTCGGGTTGCTGGAGGAGACGGCGCTGGCGGCGTTCCTCTCCTACTGCCCCGGCATGGGGGTGGCCCTGCGCATGTACCCCCTCAAGTGAGTCGGTGGGGGGTACCCTGGCCCTGCCCCCCCCGCCATGGGTGCCCCCCCCACTAACGCTGCCCACCCACAGGGTCACCTGGTGGTTCTGCGCCTTCCCCTACAGCCTCCTCATCTTCGCTTACGATGAGGTGCGCAAGCTCATCCTGCGCCGCTACCCCGGCGGTGAGTGAGACCCCCCCCCACCGGCAAACGCCCCCCCGGATGTTTTTCCCCCAGGATGGGCATTGCTCTCCCCCTGAAACCCCCCAGTATGGGCTTTGCCCCCCCTAAATCCCCCCTTTTTGAACACGCCAAAGTCATCACGGCCCCCCTGCAAGAGGTCACTGTCCCCCTGCAACTAGCACAGCCCCTTGAGTCCTCCCTCTGGCCCCCTCTGCCCGCCCACCCTCCCCTCCCAGAGCAGGGGCTGCCCCCAAACCACCCTCTGGGCTGGGGCACCGGCACCCCTGGGGGCTGGGGGAGACCCAGGGAAGGGGGGGGGGGCACCCAAGAGGCATGCGGAGCCCCCACAGGGGTTGGGGGGCACCCAGGGAAGTGGGAAGCCCCCATGGGAGAAAGGGATACCTAGGAGATGCGGGAGGCACCCAAGAGGGGTGGGAAGCATGCAGGGGGTGGGGGGGACACCCAGGGGGTGGGGGCACCCCCATCTCGCTTTCCTCCCCCCACCAACGCCTCCCTTCTTGCAGGCTGGGTGGAGAAGGAGACCTACTACTAGACGGCCGCATGGTCCCCCGACCCCCCCTCACCCCAGTCCTGCACCCCCCTGTACTAACCCCGGGGGCTGACGCTGCTGGGCATGGCAGGGGGGAGCCAGGAGTGTGGGAGGGGCACCCACTGCCCACCCCCCCCCCACCCCCCCGGGGCACGCAGACACCCCCCACCATCTTCAGAGCAATAAAACGGTTTTAACCCCGTTGTGCTGTTGTCTGTACGGCGGGGGGGGGGGGGAGCACTGTGGCGGGGCGTGGGGACCAAGGTGGGGACAGGATGAGGGGCACAGGGGGAGGGATGGAGCCTGGCTTCCCTGCCCTGTCTCCATGTCCCCCATGTCCTCTGGGGTCCCTCAGTACCCCATGTCCCTCCCTTGTTACCCAATGCCCCCCCCATGATTCCCCCTTGTCACACACCCCCCCCCCGATGCTCTCATGTCCCTACGTCTGCAAGCGTAGGGGTGCCTGCCGCCCCCCCCCACCCCATGCCCACCCACCCCCCCAGTGCAAGGCACATCCTCCTGGGTCCCGTGGCGGGGGGCTGGGGGTGCCCCGGCCCTGCTGAGTCAGCAGTGGGGGGCAGGGCGCGGGGGTCCGGCCGCTCGGGTTTCGCCGACGGTTTCGGTGTCACTGGGGGATTAAAGCAGAGGAGTCAGGGTCACCCGAAACCAAACCGGGGCTGGGGACAGGGACACCCCCTGTGCCCTCTGGCACCCCTGTTGTGAGGGTCCCAGGCACGCTGTAACCCCAGCGTAGGGGTCCTGGGCACCCCAATTCCCGGCACACAGGAGTCCTGGGCACCCATGGCCGTGAGAATGGGGGTCCCGGGCACCCACAGCCCTGAGGACGGGGAGTCCCGGGCACCCACTGCCCTGGGGGGTCCTGGCTCCCGTGGCTTCTTGGCTTGAGGGGAGAAGCCCCCCCATCCTTGGGGGTGGCCATGAGTGGTCTGGTCCCCCCAGCCCGGGGGGGGATCCACTTCCCAGTGGTCAGCAGAGCGGGTGTGGTCACCTAATCCCAGGGGATGGAGGTGACAAAATACCGCGTGTCCCCCTCCCTGACTGAGCCAGGCAGCTGGGGGCTGGGGAGCTGGGGGGGTCCCCGCCGACACCAGCCCACAGCTGGGCCCCCTCGGCCCTGGGCTGGGGGGCTGTGTGCCCAGCCCCCCATCCTGGTGCCCACTGGGCCAGCTTTGCTGTGCCCCTGTCCCCAGCTGGGGGTCTCGGGGAGATGGGAACCCCAAGGCTGGTGTGAGAACTGGCCACCCAGGGGCCCCCAGCACCCACTGGGGACTGACCCCCCCAGGCCCCCCATCCCTGTGGTGTCCCCGGGGCCCAGCGCTGGTGACCCCAGCCTCGGCTCCTTATTTTTAGCTCCTGGCCCCCCCCTGCCCTGCCGGCTCCTCTTTCCTTGCTTAATATAGAGCTGGAGCGGGGGCTGGCGGGGGGGGGGTGGGGAATGGGGCTGAGCCCCCCTCTGCCGGGGAGAGGGGGATGGAATGGGGGGGGTGCAGGGGTGGGGGGGGGTAGGGGGGGCCCTTCTGTCCCCTCTTTGTGCCTTCGGCCACTTTGGGGCTGGGAGGGGGCCGTGTCTGTGTGTCCCTGGCTGTGTCTGTCTGTCCCCTCCTGGCAGGGTTGGAAGGGGCCGTGTCTGTCCATGTGTTCCCCCCCCCGGGGGCCGTGTCAGTCCGTCCTCCCCGGGTCCGGGCAGGGGCTGTGTGTCCAGGGGCAGCGTGGTGCCAGCCAGGCTCTGTCTGTCCATCTGTCCGTCCCCCATCCAGACGGGAAGCGTCATCTGGCTCTCACCCCCCTCCGGCCGCTGTCCATCCCCAGGGGCTGGCCGTCTGTCCGTCCCCTGGTGCTGTCTGTCCGCTCCCTGCCTGTGTGTCCATCATCCGTGAGTCCCATCCCCGTCGGTCTGTCTGTCCATCCCGCCCTGCAGGTCCGTGTCTGTCCGTGGGTCCCCGTCCACCCACTCACAGCCTCGTCCGTGTGTTCGTCCCCATCCGTGGCTCTGCCTGGTGACCCCATGGGGGCCTGGGGGTGGGTGCTGGTGCTGCTGGTGCTGGGGGCTGGGGGGCCGGGGGGGGCCGGGGAGGGTCTGGACTTCCCCACCTACGACGGCCTGGACCGGGTGTTGCTCGTCACCCTGAAGAACTACAAGGCGATGCTGAAGCGGTTCCCGGTGCTGGCCCTGTTCCACCATGGCCCCGGGCAGGGTGGCCGGGCCCGCCCAGCGCCACCGCGAGATGGAGGAGCTCATCCTGGAGGTGGGCACGGGGCACGGGGGGCGGCAGGGGGACCCTGCGTGGCGCTGGGGACACTGCATGGACCAGGAGATGCTGGTGGGATGGGCAACTACACCCATATGGCAGTGGGGACACTGGTGGGGACCAGGGCATGATGGTGGGACAGGCACTGGCATTGGGGCGCCATCACCTATGTGGCACTGGGGACACTGGTGGGGACCAGGGAATGATGGTGGGGCAGGCACTGGCATTGGGGCGCCATCACCTACGTGGCACTGGGGGTACTGGTGGGAGCAGGGGACACCAGTGGGATCAGGGGACAGTGGTGCCACAGACAGCAGTGCTGAGGACACTGGTGGGGACTGGGGGACACTGGAAAGACAGGCACTGGCACTGGGGCACCAGCACCTGTGTGGCACTGGGGCCACTGTGGAGGGCAGGACAGCCTCACTGGGAGGAGACAGGGGCTGGGGCGTAACAGGGCTTGGGGCACCCCCACTTATCTTTGCCCTCTCTGCACTTGGGCTGTGGGGAAGCAGCTCCTGCCCCCCCCCCCCCCCCCCCCCAAAATAGAGCCCAGCCTGCTGCCAGTGTAACCGGCTGTGGGGGACCCGGCTGCAGGGCAGGGGGACACCTGCCACCATGAGTGGGCACCGTGGGGGGAATGGATGGAGGGGGGGCGGGCAAAGCCATGCTGGGGACCTTGGGGAACCCTTGGCTGGGGGGGGACAGCACAGGGCTGGTGGCAGGGTGCCCACAGCACAGTGTCCCCCCCAGCTGGCAGCCCAGGTGCTGGAGGACAAGGGGGTGGGCTTTGGCCTCGTCGACTCTGAGAAGGATGCAGCTGTGGCCAAAAAGCTGGGTAAGGCTGACCTCCCCGCCCCCGCCCCCCCCCCTCACTGAGACCCCTCAGGCACAGTGACAGCCCCCCTGATCCCCCTGCCTGGCACAGGTCCCCCCTGAATCCCCCACAATGAGGCACAAGGACACCCCTGGACCCCCCCACCCTGGCACGGGGACCCCTGTATCCCCCAGCCTGAGACAGGGACCCCCCTGTGTCTCCAGCCAGCCACAGGAGCCCCAGGAACCCGAAACCAGGCATGGGACCCCCCCAGCTGCTCCCAGTCAGGCACAGGGTTCCACCAGGACCCCCAAATCTGGCACAAGCTGAGCCCCCCCATTCCCCCCCAGGCCTGACGGAGGAGGACAGCATCTACGTGTTCAAAGAAGACGAGGTGATCGAGTATGATGGGGAGCTGGCGGCGGACACACTGGTGGAGTTCCTGCTGGATGTAAGAGCTCCCTCCCCCTGCTCAGGAATCCCCATCTCCAACCACTGTGCACACCCACCCCCCACCCCCCACCCCCACCGTGATATCTCAGGAGGGAACCCAGGCATCTGGGCCCCCAACCCTCCCTTTGCATGGCTAGGGAAGGACCTGGGTGTCCTGTCCCCCCCACCCCAGCTGTCTCTGAACAAGGGGGGTCCCTGGGGACCCCGGTGCTGCCCCCCTACTCCCCCAGGTGCTGGAGGACCCGGTGGAGTTCATTGAGGGCGACCACGAGCTCCAGGCCTTTGAGAACATTGAGGATGACCCCAAACTCATCGGCTACTTCAAGAACGAGGACTCAGAGCGTATGTGGGGCTGGGGCAGCCCCTCTGTATTTCTCCCGTGCCCCCCCCCCCCCCCCCCCATCCTTCCTGTTTTCCCTGGCACCCCAGCCACAGCCCCAGTCCCAGTCCCCAACGCATTCTTCTAACCACCCATTTGCTTATCCCTCCCTCCATCCTTCCCTTCTTCCATCTCTCAGTCCCTCCGTCCCTGCATCCCTTTGTCCTTCCTTCTGTCCATCCCTCCCTGCATCCCTCCATCCCTCCGTCTTTCCATCCTTGCATCCCTCTGTCCCTGCATCCCTCCATCCCTCCGTCTTTCCATCCCTCCATCCCTCCGTCCCTGCATCCCTCTGTCCATCTTTTTGTCCATCTGTCATTCCCTGCATCCCTCTGTCCATCCCTCTACGAGGGCACCAGGGACTGACTCTGGACATGTTTGGGATTTGCTGGTTCCTTCTGGAGCCGGAGCCACTGGATGGAGCTGGGCTGGGGGTGCTGGTGCTGGCATGGGCCCAGTACCCGGTGTCGGTACCTGATGCCCGGTGCCAGGACCCATCCCTGCTCCCCCAGACTTCAAGGCTTTCGAGGAGGCGGCAGAGGAGTTTCACCCCTACATCTCCTTCTTCGCCACCTTCGACAGCAAGGTAGGGGCGAGGGTCCCAGGGGTGTGGGGTCACCTGGTGCCAGCACCCATGGGTGGCTCAGGGACCCCCAGCCTCACCCCAGGTCGCCAAGAAGCTGACCCTGAAGCTGAACGAGATCGACTTCTACGAGCCCTTCATGGAGGAGCCACTGACCATCCCCGAGCGGCCCCAACAGCAAGGAGGAGATCGTGGCATTCGTGGAGGAGCACAAGCGGTGGGGGCCCAGCACCCCCTGCCCTGCCTCGGTTTCCCCAGCGGGGGATGCTGGGGGGCTGGGGGGAGCTGGTTGCCATGGGGACGTGGTTGCCATGGGAGGTGGTTGCCATGGGGACACGGTTGTCATGGGAGCTGGTTGCCATGAGGAGCTGGTTGCCATGGGAGCTGGTTGCCATGGGGAAGTGGTTGCCATGGGCAGATGGCTGACAAGGGGGGATACTTGCCACAGGAGACCGTTGCCATGGGGAAGCGGCTGCCATGGCAAGGTGGTTGCCGGGGGGGGGTGGTTGCCAGGGGAGGTGGTTGCCATGGTAACGAGTTGCCATGGGGAGGTGACTGCCAGGTCAGCCGCAGCCTCAGGGATGGGGGATTCCCGGGGCGCAGGGCGGCCCCCCCACTCCCCCCTATGCCCTCCCCTTGCCCTGGCAGCCCCCCTTCCCCAACACCACTTTGCTGGCGGTGGCCCCTGGGGTGACACGAGTTTACAAGGCCCCAGCAGCTGGGGGGTTGGTTGGGGGTGCCTGCCCCTAGGGGTGTTTGCCGGTGGGCTGTGGGGCAGCCATAGTCCCCCCCGGGGCCGGGGGTCCCATGGGGGTGGGCAGGGCAGGGTTAAGGACTTGGCTCTGCCGGGATGTTCCCGCAGCCTTAATCCCCCCCCCCGGATCAACCTGCCCCCCCGCCGCGGCCTCAATCCCTGGGAGATGGGGGGACCCTCCACGGCCCCCCCGACGTGCCAGCAGTGTCGGGGGGGGGAAACTCAGCCCCGGCCCTGTGCCCACCCACCCAGGGCCAGCCCCCCCTGTTCTGCCTCCAGGTGCTGCACCCCTGTCTGAGCAGCCCCCCCCCAGCCGCACAGCAGAGCTCGGGGAGGGTGGGGGGGTGTGTGTGGGGGGGTGGCCAGCTCTGGGGAGGTGGGTCTGGGGATGCCCTTCACCACGACCCCCCATCTCACAGGGCCACTCTGCGCAAACTCAAACCCAAGAGCATGTATGAGACCTGGGTGAGTGCATGGGAAGAGGCACAGAGGGGTTCTGCCCCCCACATTGCCTCGACCACCCCTCAGGGAGCCCCCCACCCTGGGGTCCCACCCCCCCCCCCCCACTGGTGACACCGATCTGTGTCCCCCAAGGAGGATGACATGGATGGGATCCACATTGTGGCCTTCGCAGAGGAGGATGATCCCGGGTGAGGGAGGGGGCCAGCAGAGCTGGGGGTGTGTCAGGGGGTCCACGGGGGGTCCCAGCACGCCTCACCCTGCCCCATCCTGCCCAGATGGGTTTGAGTTCCTGGAGATCCTGAAGGATGTGGCCCGAGACAACACGGAGAACCCTGACCTCAGCATCCTCTGGATCGACCCGGAGGATTTCCCACTGGTACCGCTGCCACCCCCGCCCCCCCCCCCCGGGGGGCACACACCCCACCACGACGCCCCTGTCACTGTTGGGTGGGCCTGGGAGCGCTGACCCCATGTTCCCCCCCACCAGCTCATCCCTTACTGGGAGAAAACCTTCAACATCGACCTGTCCAGGGCCCCAGATTGGGGTGGTCAACGTTACTGACGTGAGTGTGTCCCCCGGAGCCCCCCACGGGGGCTGAGTACCGATGGGCTCATCACACGGGTGGGCCTCAACAGCAGCCCCTGGGAGGAGGGGTCCCAGCCTGTCTGGTCCCCTGGGGGTCCCACACCTCAGGGCCGGGAGTCCCCTGCCCCCTCCCAGGCAGGTGCCCCCCTCAGCCTGTCCCCCAGCCCCCATGCCGGTGTCCCTAGGCTGACAGCGTGTGGCTGGAGATGGTGGACGAGGACGACCTGCCCGGCATGGAGGAGCTGGAGGAGTGGATCGAGGACGTGCTGGCAGGAGAGATCAACACTGAGGACGACAATGACGACAATGACGAGGACGATGATGACGATGACGACGACGACTAGGCCTGGTGCTGGGCCTCCACTCCAGTCCCATCCCTGTGCAAGCCATTAAAGTCCCCGGAGAGCCAGGCTGTGTCACTGGGGGGGACGACACAGGGAGGCTGGAGATGCTCCAGGCACAGGCAAGATCCCCGTGTGAGATCCCTCATGCAAGATTTGCTCTTGTCACCCTCCCCGTACACAATCCGCCATGAAGCATCTGGAGGGATCAATGCCTAAAAGCGCCCCCCCCCCCCCCCCCCCGGGAAACCCCCCATGTGAGATCTGGGGAATCTCCCGGTTTGAATCTCCCCTGTGGAAAGCCCTGTGCAGGATCTCCCCAGCTCGAGACCCCTCCCCATGATGCAAGCCCCGTCCCACATGAGCTCCCCTAGGAGATCCCCCGTGTCTGATCTCCACCGTGAGATCCCTGTGCGCTCTGTGCTGAAGAGATCACCCGTGCCAGATCCCCCATGTGAGATCCCCCATGTGAGACCCCCGTGCAAGATTCCCCCATGCAAGATCCCCATGCAAGATCCCCGTGTGAGATCCTGTGCCACGAGCCGGAGGGGAATTTCCCTGGAGCTTCCTGGGAGGGGACAGTGACACACACGGAGGACTTGGACACTCGTGGGTGCCCCCCCCACCGCGGCTCTTCCCTGGGGCGGCGGCCAGGTGTCCCTGGGGGGGACCCCAAAGAGACGGGGGGGGGACACAGGGGACCCCACCCTCCGGGACGGTGCGTGGGTGCCCCCCACGGGTGTCCGCGCCGGCCCTCGCCCACCCACGGTCCTCGCAGGGCGGAGCCTCCCGCCCCGGCCCCGCCCCGCCCCCCGCCCCGCTAAGTCCCGCCCCCCGCCACACGCCCCGCCCCGCTGCTCAGAGCGGCAGCGCCGAGACACCGAGCGGTCGCACCGGCACAGCCACCGCCACCGGCACCGCCCCGCCGGCCGGTAAGTGTGGGGCTGCGCGGGGAACGGAGCCCCGACCGACCACGGCACCGGCACCGGCACCGGATGGAGGCGGCCGCCTCCATCCCGGTGCCGGTGGTCGGTTCCTTCAGCCGGGCAGGGGGCCGCGGTGGTAGATCCCTCCCCGGTCCTAAATACATCCCCCCCGGTAATACACCCCCTCCCCCCCCCCTCCGGTAGAGGCCTCTGCCTATGATGCCCCTCCTCCGGCACATCCCGCCGCGGCCAGGAAGGGGTTAACGGTCCCGGTGTTACCGGCGGTGCCACGACCACCACCCCCCCAAAACCCGACCGGTGCCGCCCCCTCCCCCCCCCCCCCCCGGTGCCGCCCGCCCCTTCCACTTCCCCTTTCGCTCTCCTGGGGGGGCCCGAACCCGTGACCCGCGGAGGAGGGGGAGGCTGGGCCCGCCGGTCCACGCGTTTCCACCCGGTCCCGGTCCCCACCCGGTCCCGGTGCCCCTTCCCCACCCGCTCCCCGCGGTGCCAGCGGGTCCCCCATCCCCACCCGAGACCCGCCGTGTCCCCCGTGGCTGCCACCGGGTCCCCATGGGGCACGGGGTCCCCCCACCCGTGCCGCGTCCTCACGGTGCCGCCCAGTGCTCCCAGTGCCGCCCAGTACCAGCGGAGCACCGCGATGCCACCCATTTCCCGGGACAGGGTGTCGTCCGCCCCCCCCTCCCCCCCGCGGGTGGGTGCCCTGGGGAGGGGGTGTGTGCGCGCGCGTGGCCGGATCCCACAGGGACACGAGTGGGAAGGGGGCGCGTGAGGGTGGTCACGCGCCCCGGGGCCAGGCTGGGCCCCACTGGGCCGAAACTGGGGCCAAACTGGGCCGTGGCGGCGACGGAGCCGCCTCTTCCGCCCCGCGGCCCCGGGATGGGGAGGGCTGGGGAGGGGGGGCCACGACTCATCGTCCCCCACCCCCACCGCATTCCGGCCCACGGAGCTGCCGCACGGCCCCGCGTGGGGAGCCTTTGGCGCGGGAGGGGCGGTAGACCACGCACCCCCAGATGTGCCCCAGATGTGGGATGCGCGGCCCCGGGGATGCTGCTCCGGCCGTGGGCAGGGAAGGCCCCCCCGGGACACGGGTGGCCCCCCCGGGACAGGGTGGTCACCCCGGGGCGGGATGCTGCTGCTGCCCACGCCGCAGGA
>NC_079306.1:5522341-5681577 GCF_023638135.1 Falco biarmicus | reverse complement strand
GGCACAGCGTGCGGGGAGACGTGCGGGGAGCGGCCACAAGCTGGAGCACAGCAAGCCGCTCCTTGGGGGGGGGTGGGGGGGGGGTGGGGGGTGCCAGGGTGGTGCCGAGGGGGACGTGGGGGGCGTTCCCCAGCTGTGACCCCCCCGGTGCTGTGCCACAGGTGAATGGGTTGGAGACCGTCCGGGTGCCGATGTCGGTGGTGAAGTTCCTGCGGCCCAAGACCAAGCGCTACAAGCACTGGCTGGCGCAGCAGCAGGCCCAGCTGGCAGCACGGAAGGAGGAGTTCCTCTGAGTGGGGGGGCCGCTGCCACCCCCCGGCACCCCCCCAGCACCCCGCTTTGGTTCCAGTGGGTGCCGGGGGGACAGCGGGGTGCAGCTTGGTGGGGGGAGCCTGGTCTGTCACCGAATAGAGGGTTCGGCGTGGTTGGAGCTTGGGGGGGCCGGCTGGGATGTGGGATGCTCCGGCGCAGCCCCCCGGCCCCCTGCCACCTGCTGCTGTCCCCCACGAGCACCGGCGGGGAGGGGGCAGCAGCGGGTGGGGGGGGGTCTTATCCTGTTGTCAGGGTGAGACCCCATGCCCCACCCCCGCTGCCCACCTCTCAGCTCCTCCTGGATCCGGCCCGGCAGCCCCGGCTGGCTGAAGTACGCTGTGGGGGGCGCACAGAGGGGTGAGTGGGTTCCCCCCCCCGTGCCGTGGGGGCCCCCTCAGTGCCCCCCAGCTCACCGGTGGCGAACTCCAGGACATCGTCCGGCCGCTGGCGCAGCAGCTCCTGGAAGGGGGGATGGGGGGGGGGGGGGGGGGGCACACAGGGTTTTGGGAGGAATAGAGGCTGTTTTGGTGTGGCTCCCCGCAATGGGAAATGGGTGTGTTTTTGTTTCCTGCTCACGGAGGTGGTGTGGTGCTGTGCCGGGGGGGGGGTCTCACCTGAGGAAGCCCCCCAGCAGCGGCGGAGGGTGGGCTGGGCCCGCAGGTACCTCTCACTGCTCAGCCGGAGTGTGGCCTGAGGGGGGGGGAGTGTCACCTGTGGGGTGGCCCTGGAGCCCCCCACCCCCGTGTCCCCCCAGCCAGTGGGGTGTCACCCGCCAGCCCCCCTGTGGCCCCCCCCCAGCCTGTGGGGTGTCACCCGGAGCCCCCCTGTGCGTCCCCCCAGCCTGTGGGGTGTCACCCGGAGCCCCCCTGTGCATCCCCCCCAGCCTGTGGGGTGTCACCCGGAGCCCCCCTGTGCCCCCCCCCCAGCCTGTGGGGTGTCACCCGGAGCCCCCCTGTGCCCCCCCCCAGCTTGTGGGGTGTCACCCGGAGCCCCCCTGTGCCCCCCCCCCAGCCTGTGGGGTGTCACCCGGAGCCCCCCTGTGCCCCTCCCCCCAGCCTGTGGGGTGTCACCCGGAGCCCCCCCGTGTCCAGCCCGCTGCCTGTGGGGTGTTACCCGGACACTCCCGGGGGGGTCACCGCCCCGCCCCCACCCCGTGTGGAGGGCTCTGCTGGGTGCGTGGGCCCAGCCCGTGTGGTGTTGCCCCCCCCCCCCCCCCCGGCACCTGCGCGGGCCGCCGTGGCGGTTGCGGCGACGCCATCTTGGCTGCGCCCGTCGCGGGCCGTCGCATGACAACGGCGGGGATGGGGGGGGGGGGGGGCGGGCGGAGGGGCGGCGGTGCCCGTGCCGGGGGTGTGGGGGTGGGGGGGGGTGTGGGGGGGTCCCCCCGGCGCGCGCCGTGCCCGTTGGGCGGCCCCGCCGCGCGGTTCCTCGCGCTCAGCACCGGGGACAGCGCCGGGCGCGCGGGGCCGGCCCCACCCCACCGCCCCCCGCGTGCGCGCACCCCCGCCGGTGGGCACGGGCACGCGTGCGCGAGCTCCCCGTGAGACCCCCCCCCCCCCGCCCAGCCCAGCCCCGCGGCGGAGCCCCGGGCACGGCCGGTGCGCGGTGCCGGTCCCGGTGCCGCTGCTCCCGCCGGTAGCCGGTGCCGGTGCCCGGTGCGCTCTGACATCAGCGCCGGGCGGGGCGGGGCGGCCCCGGCGGCGGAAAGAAAAGCGGCGAGCGGGGTCGGGCCCGACCGGAGCCGTGGCGGTGCTGGGGCTCTCGGGGAGCGCGGCCGCCATGGGCCGGGCCGGGCGCTGAGCCCACCCCACCCCATCCCCCGCCGCCCCGTACCGGGGCCGGACCCCTCCCCGGGGGCTCCGGGGCGGCGAGCGGGCGGTACGGCGGGGCGGGCGCTGACGGCAGCCGCCGGGATTCGGGGGCCGCCGCACGGGAGGCCCCATCGGGAACCCGCCGGGACCTACCGGGAGCGCCGCCCCCGGGCAGAGCTGCCCCCGCCCCGCCGCGCCCCGTCCCCGGAGCCGAGCCGAGCCCCGGGGCCGCCTCGTCCTTTGTGTGCGCCGCGGCCGGGCCGGGCACCGGGCACCGGGAGCCGCGCGGGCAGCCGAGCCCAGGCGGCGGGAGCGGCCCCGGCCACCGCAGCGGCGATACCGGGAGCCGCAGCGAGCACCGGGAGCGGCCCCGGGGCCCAGCCCCCCCCCGGCGGCCCCATGAAGGAGCCCGACGCCATCAAACTCGTTCGTGGGGCAGATCCCGCGGCACCTGGAGGAGAAGGGACCTGAAGCCCATCTTCGAGCAGTTCGGCAAGATCTACGAGCTCACCGTCATCAAGGACAAGTACACCGGCATGCACAAAGGTACGGCACCGGGCACCGCGCGCAGGGCGTCGGGGACCGGGACCGGGCATCGGGCACCGGCACAGCCCCAGGGAACAGGAGCTGGGTACAGGCCGCGGGCCCCGGGAACAGCCCCCGCCACCGGGAACGGCCCCACGTACAGCCCCCGGCACCGGGAATGGCCTCGGCGTCGGGCACAGCCCCGCATACAGCCCCCGGTACCGGGCGCAGCCCCACGTACGGTCGGAGGCCCTGAGCACACCCACAGCTCAACCTACAGCCGCAGGCCCCGGGCACAGCCCCACGTACGGTACCGGGCACAGCCCCGGGCACAGCCCCACGTACGGTACTGGGCACGGTACCGGGCACAGCCCCACGTACGGTACCGGGCACAGCTCGAGGCACAGCCCCGGTACCGGGCACAGCCCCACGTACGGTACCGGGCACAGCTCGAGGCACAGCCCCGGTACCGGGCACAGCCCCACGTACGGTACCGGCCCAGCCCCGGTTTACCTCTGCACGGGTACAGCCTGTGGCGGGTGTTGGGGTACCGGGGGCGGGGGGGCGGCTGTGCGGGGCGGGGGGTGGGGTGTCGTGTCCGGGGGTGTGCGGGTGCGCGGCGGGTGCTGCCCGGCTGCGGGGGTGGCCTGGGGGGGTGCGGGGGGTGCCGGGGGGCGGCTGTGCCAGCGCGGGGTGTTGCGTGGGTGGGTGTTTGCGGTGCTGGGTGACGGGTGGGGGCTGTGGTGGTGACGGCTGGGGGTTGTAACAGCCGGGGGGGTGGCGGTGGTGTAGCTGTGCCGCCCGGGGAGGGGGGGGGTGTCTGTCCGAGGCAGGGACCCCCCCGGTGTCTGACCCCAGCCCCCCCCCCCCCCCCCCCCGGCCCCGCCTGGGACAGGCGAGCACGGGCCCGAGGCCGCGGTGATGGGCCACGGGGAGTGGAGCTGGGGGTCTCGGGGGGGCTGTGCCTGGGTGCCTGGGACCCTCGGGGCAGGAGGGGGGCACAACCCCCACTCCCCCCCCCCCTTCCCCCCTGGCCTGCCCTGTGCCTGGGGGCCTCGGGGACCCAGCCCCTACCCAGGCCTGGGGGCAGAGCTGAGGGTCCTGGGGTGCCACCCCCTGAAACAGGGGGTCCGTGTGCTCTAGGTGCTATGGGGGGGGGCTGGGTGCCACGTAGGCTACAGGTGCTCGGTGGGGCCGTGCGTCCCACGCCCCCCGCCGCCCCCATCCCCTCTCTCCCCCAGGATGCGCCTTCCTGACCTACTGCGCCCGCGAGTCGGCCCTGAAGGCGCAGAGCGCCCTGCACGAGCAGAAAACCCTCCCGGGGGTGAGTGGGGGGCGCGGGGACCCCCACCCCTCCGCGGGGACCCCCACCCCACCGTGGCCCCATGCCCACCCTTGGCAGCACCCGGGTGTCCAGGGTCCCACCTTTGGGGGGTGATGGGGGGGGGGAGGGGGGACACCCCACAATCATGTGCTGGGGGGGGGGGCAGTTATCAATGGCGGGCAGGCGCTAACGAGGGCCTGGCGCTAACGAAGTGTCGCCGGGCAAGCAGCGGGCACTGGGCAGCTGAGCTAACAAAGCCACGGGGGGGGGCACATCCAGGGGTCCAGGTGCCCCCCACCCCCCCCCATTGTTGCTGGGGGCAGGGGGGCAGCACCCGGGTCCCCCACCTCCCCCAGCCTGGCTGGTTGAGGGCCGCGGCGAGGCTGGTCTGGGGGGTCCCAGGTGTGGGGCAGTTTGGGGGTCCCTGGGAGCAAGGGGGGTCGGTGGGCCCCCCCAGCTGGCTGCGCGTTGTCCCGCCAGCCCTGGGGAGATTTGGCTTCGCCGGGATAATCTGGGGATTTGGGGGCTGTAAATCCCGGGGGGATTTGCTGGGGGGGGGGGGGGGGGGGGGGGGGGATTAGGCGGCACCGCCCCGACAGCTGCCCCCGCTGCAGCAGCACGGGGCGGGCGGCAGGACCCCCCCAGGCCTCGGGGGCGGGGGCGATGCTGGGGACCCCAGGGCAGTTTGGGGTGTTGGGTGCCGGGTGCCCCCCCCAGCTCTGTGGCCCCCCCCCCCTCCCTCCCGCCCCGGCCGGGGTTGATCCCGCCCCATGGGGGATTAGGGGGATTAGTGCCCCCCGCGGGGGCATTTCCCCACACCATCTGGGGCGGGGGGGGCACCTTCGCTTTCGGCAGGGGAAAGGGGCCGCCTGGGGTCAGCTGGGGCTGAAACCGCCCCCCACATCCCCCCATATTGCCCCACCCAACCACCCGTGTCCCCCCCATCAACCCCCCTCAGCACAGGGGGAGGGGCAGGGTCACGGCAGGTCTGGGGGTCCCCCCCCTTCCCCTGTCACCCCCCCAATCTCCCCCCCCCATCCCCGTCATTGTTTATAGCGAGCGCTGATGATGTCAGCAGCGTTGCCGGGCAACGGGGATGGGTAACATTGGGATGAGTAGGCGGTTGCCATGGAGCATATTCTGCCGTTGCCATGGTTACCAGGCATCAGCGCCCTCCCCCCGCGCCCCCCCCCCCTCCCCCCCCCCCAGTCTCTGGGGGTTACGAGGCTTGGGGGGCGGGGGTGGCTTCATACCCCCCCCCCAATTACCGGGGGGGCTCGTTAGCACATCACCAGGGCCCCTCAGGCCCCCCCCCCCCCTTCCCCCCCCATGGCGGTCACCGCAGCACCCGTTGCCGGGGTAACAGGATGCAGGGCTGGGGTTGCCATGACGACAGGAGCATCTTTGGGGTGCTGGGGGTGGCGGGTGGGGCGGATCTGTGCACCTACGATGGAGGGGGGTGCCCGGCCCGGACACCTGGGTCCCCTCCCGGGGGGGTGGGGGGGGGCCGTGTCCCCATCCCCCCCCCCATCCTCCCCCAGATGAACCGGCCCATCCAAGTGAAGCCGGCGGACAGTGAGAGCCGAGGAGGTACCAGCCCCCCGAAACCCCCACCACCCTGGCCCCCTCCCACTCCCTGTGTCCCCAAACCACCCCTATGCCCCTCCCCCTGCAACCTCCAGGGCCGCTCCACAGCCATGGCCACCCCCTGGGGGTCCCCCTCCCTGTCCTCATCCCAGGGGTCTGCCCCCAGGGCAGGGGCTCCCCATCCCTGTCCCCCCCTCCATGTCCATATTCTCCAGGGGTGTCCCCAGCCCGGCGGGGTGTCCCCATTGGGTCCCGGCCCATCACACTGTCCCCATATCCCCATCCCTGGGTCTCAGCCCATCATGGTGTCCCCGGTGTGTGGGTGGGGGGGTCGCATCCCAGTCTGTGTGTTTGTAGGGGGTGGGGGTGGTGTCCCCACCCCGGTGTCCCCGTGCCACCCCCCCGTCCCCACAGAGGACCGCAAGCTCTTCGTGGGGATGCTGAGCAAGCAGCAGGCGGACGAGGACGTGCGCAAGATGTTCGAGCCCTTCGGCACCATCGACGAGTGCACGGTGCTGCGCGGGCCTGACGGCACAAGCAAAGGTGGGGGGGGCTGGGGGGCCTCGGGGGTCCCCGAGGGCTCTGTGGGGCAGGGGTATGAACTGGGGGGGATGCACAGGCATGGGGGAGGGATGGGGTTAAGAGGGTCTGTGGTGGGGGCTGGAGAGGGTTCCAGGGGGGCCATGGAGCAGGGGGGTGATGGGGTGGGGGTGGCCCAAGGGGGTCCACAGGGAACGGGGGCACTCAGGGCACCCCACGCCGTGGCCTTGACACTGTCTGCAGGTGCCCAGGGCCGGGTCCCGGGGTGCCATGGGCAGGGGGAGGCCTGGGGGAGGGGGGTGCCCTGGTCTCCGGGTGAGGGATGCCCTTTGTGGGGGGAGGCGGGTGCCCCCCCTCCCCTTGCCGGCCCTGACCCGCCACCCCAGGCTGCGCCTTCGTCAAGTTCCAGAGCCTAACGCGGTAGGCCCAGGCCGCCATCACCGCCCTCCACGGGAGCCGCACGCTGCCGGTGAGATGAGCACCGCCTGGCGCACGCACCTACCATCATACTCACCTCCGGCCTCACCATTGTCCCCATCACCATCCCTGTCATCCTCACCTGTCACCTCGCCATCACCATCCCCAACACCTTCAGCCCATCACCCTCATCTTCATTCTCACCGCCATCCCCATCATCATCCCTATCCCCATCCCCCCCCACCGTCATCCCCATCCCCACCACCGTTGTCCCCACCATCGTCCCCATTGTCACAGTCGTCACCATCATCCCCATTATCACCCACCATTGTCCCCCTCATGGTCCCCACCACCCCCCGCCCCACCCCGTCGGGCCCTGGGGGGTCCCAGCAGGTGGCCACTGGCCAGGTGACGGTGGGTGGTACCGTGTCCCCTCACAGGGTGCGTCCTCCAGCCTGGTGGTGAAGTTTGCAGACACAGAGAAGGAGCGGGGCCTGCGGCGGATGCAGCAGGTCGCCAGCCAGCTGGGCATGTTCAGCCCCATCGCCCTCCAGTTCGGGGCCTACAGCGCCTACACGCAGGCGGTAGGGTGGGCAGGGGGCACCCAGGGGGGGCAGGAGGGTCATGGGGGGTGTTAGACCCCCGCTGTGGTCCAGCGAGAGGTCATCGGGGTGGTGATGGACACTGGGAGATGATGAGCCTGCCGATGGTGGATGTGGACATGGGTGACGGATGCTGGGAGGTGATGGAGCCTGTGACCCAGGATAGGGGCGCCGGGTGATGGGCAGGGGGCAATGAGGGACCCCCGTGGTCCGGGATAGGACCGCGGGGTGACAGATGGTGGGAGATGATGGATCCTCATGGTCCCGCATGGGGACACCGGGGTAATGCGTTTTGAGGGGCTGCTCCTGCGGAGGTGACGGGACCTCCATGGCCCAGGGTGGTGGCACTGGGGGGACAGACCCCGTTCCCAGGGTGGGACAGTGGGCGTTGAGGGCCAGGGGGGCACTGGGGCCAGGAGCTTCTCTTCCCGGTGGGGTGGGGGTCAGGGCCCTGGGGGGGGACACCGTGGTGCCCGGTGCCAGGCGCTGTCCCCACAGCTGATGCAGCAGCAGGCGGCCCTGGTGGCCGCCCACTCGGCCTACCTCAGCCCCATGGCCACCATGGCCGTCCAGATGCAGCACATGGGCACGGTCAACCCCAACGGGCTCATCGCCACCCCCCTGCCCCCCTCCTCAGGTAGGTGGCACCTGGCACGGGGGGGGATGGGGACACCAGGGATGAGGACATGGGATGTGGGGGTACCCGGGAGTGGGGGACATGGGGGATGGGACATGGGGGACCCCAAGATATGGGGGACATCCAGGGGTGGGAAACGTGGCAGGGTGGTGCTGGGAGATGGGGCAGCTGCAGTGGGGACACGAGAGTGGCCCTGGGGATGGGGGTGTTGGGTGGGGGCGATGGGAGCGGAGATGTGGGGAAATGGGGGCAGCGAGGGGAGATGGGGGGACAAGGGACAGGACAGGGAGGCAGCGGGAGGTGAGGGGCACCAGCGATGGTGGCACCAGGGGTGGGGATGGGGGACACCAGGGAATGGGGACACTGAGGGGTGGGACAGGGGCACAGGGAGGGTGGCACCATGGATGGGACGTGGCTGGGTGGGCATCGCAGGCTGGGGACGCCTGGTTCAGGGACGCGTGGGAGGGGGACACGGAGGATGGGGCCACCTGGGGTGGGGGGGACAGGGGCACATGAGGACGGTGGGTGAGGAGGTGCCACCAGGAGGGTGACGCGGGTGTCCCTGCAGGAACCAGCACACCGCCGGCCATGGCTGCCCGCCGGTGCCTGCCATCGCGGCCCCGCTGAGTGTCAATGGCTACAGCCCGGTGCCGGCACAGCCCGCGGGACCCCCCGCCCCCGAGGCCGTCTACGCCAGTGGGGTCCCCCCCTTCCCAGGTGCCCGCCGCCCCCCCTGCGCCCCCGCCCCCCCCCTGCCCCCTCTAACGGCCCCCCTCTGCCCCCAGCCCAGAGCCCCGCCGCCCCCGGGGACCCCCTGCAGCAAGCCTACGCCGGCATGCAGCACTACACAGGTCTGGCCCCGGGCAACAGGGGGCGCTGGTGGGCACTGGGTGGGCAACTGGGGGGCACTGGGAAGCACTGAGGGGGGGGGACTGGGTGGGCATTGCATGGTACTGGGGGGACATCGCATGGCACTGGTGTGTGCTGGGAGGCACTGGATGGGCAGTGCAGGGCACATGGTACTGGGGGGGCTTGGGGGGCATTGATGAGCACTGGGGGGCACTGGGATAGCAGCAGGGGACCATTGCATGGCATCGGGGGGGTACTCCGGGCTGGGGGAGCACTGGAAGGCTGGGGCAGGTACTGGGGGGGCACCATGGAGTGCTGCGAGGGCACTGGGGACCATGGTACTGGGTGGGCATTGCATGGCCTTGGATGACACTGGGAAGGGCTGGGGGGGGGGGGGGGGGGGGGGTGTGATTGTGCCCCCCACCCCCCAGTGCCAGGCTGACCCCATGTCACCCTGCAGCCGCCTACCCGGCAGCCTATGGCTGGTGAGCCCGGCCTTCGCCCCCCCGGGGCCCCTGCCTCGCCCCCCCGCCCCCCCCGCAGCAGCAGCAGCGTGAAGGTGAGCGCACGGCCGGGACCCCCCCGCCCCCAGGGTGCTGGGGCTTGGGGGCGCACGGCCGGGACCCCCCGTCCCCCTGGGACCACCCCCTGCCAGGGTGCTGGGCTTGGGGTGCGCCGTGCTGTGGGGCTGGGGTGCCCCAGAGCATCAGGGGGTGTTGGGGTGCTCCCCCGCGGTTTGGGGGTGCCCCACTGGGAAGGGGGATTTTGGGTTGAAGGTGCCCATGGGGGACGTTGGGTGCTGGGTTTTGGGGTGCCCCTGGGTGGGGGGGGGGCAGGGGTCCCATGGGTGCGTGGGGCTGGGTGTCAGGGTGCCCACACGCATGGGGCCAGGTGTGGGGGCGCGGGGCCGGTGCCCCCCGTGCCCGCTGTGACGCTGCTCCCTCCGCAGGCCCCGAGGGCTGTAACATCTTCATCTACCACCTGCCCCAGGAGTTCGCCGACACCGAGATCCTGCAGATGTTCCTGCCCTTCGGCAACGTCATCTCCGCCAAGGTCTTCGTGGACCGCGCCACCAACCAGAGCAAGTGCTTCGGTAGGGCCACCGGGCACGGGGACACCATGGCCAAGGGCACCATGGCCAGGGTGTGGGGACACAGTGGCCAGGGCCACCATAGCATGAAGACACAGTGGCAGGGCCACCATAGCTAAGGCCACCACGGCCAAGGCGTGAGGACAGGGGGGCCAGGGCCACCACAGCCAGGTGCTGCAGGGCCACCTTGCCCCATAGCAGAGCCCCCCAGGGCTGTTGGGCAGAGGCAGGGAAGGGTTGTGGCCACCCCTGGCCCCATGGTCCCCAATGTCCCTGATGTCCCCACAGGCTTCGTGAGCTTTGACAACCCGGCCAGCGCCCAGGCGGCCATCCAGGCCATGAACCGGCTTCCAGATCGGCATGAAGCGCCTCAAGGTGCAGCTCAAGAGGCCAAAGACGCCAACCGGCCGTACTGAGCCTGGTGAGCCCTCCCGGGACCCCCCCAGCACTGAGCCCCGCCTGCCCCCAGCTCTGCTTAATGCCCCCCCTCTCGCCCCAGCCCAGGTCCGGAGGCTCTGGAGCAGCACCCTTGCATGCTGCCCTATTGCAGAGCAGCCCCCCCCCCCAGCGGTGCCCGTGGGGCTCGGTCCTGCTGGGGGGGGGACACAGACCCCCACATGCTCAGGAAGGATGGACCCCCCCTCCAGGACTGATCCGGACCCCCTCCCCCCGTCCATCCAAGTCCAAGCAGGGCTGGGTGGGCCCTGGGTGCCAGCACCCCCCCAGCGCCTGGGTCCAATCTGGCCCTGGGGGGGCACCCACCCCCACCGCAGACCCCCCGCTCCCTGCAGGGCCCTGCCCCCCCCTTCCCCCCCCTGCGGGGGGGGACCCTGCTTGGAGCTTTTTTCTCACCAAACAGGACCAAAACCAGCTCCAAGCCCGGGGGGGGGGGGGGATCCCACCGAGGTGGGAGATACACACCTGTGGTTGGGGTACTGGCACCGGCACCGCCACCCCCCCAGGTCCCCTGGGTGGCCGTGCCAGGGCGCAGTGGGACCCCCTCCCCGACACACACTGCCACCCCGCTTTGCCCCCACCCCAACCTGCCTCAGTTTCCCCCTCCTTGCCCACGGGCACCGGCGGCTGCACCCCGCGCTGGCCTGGGGAGGGGGCTTCCCCCCGCGGCACGGCCCACAGCCGGGGCACGCCAGGCGCTGCGGGGACACAGAGCAGCCAGAACTGGGATGCTGCGACACTGGGATGCTGCGACTGATGCGCCCGGTGCCGCACGTGGCCGGCGTGGCTGCGCCGACGTGCTGGGTGCCGGATGGACACGGAGCGGCCGAAGCAGGGACCCGCCGAGCACCCACCAGCCAAACCGGGAGTCGGGCACGGCCGGAGTGGGGCTGTGCCAGGGCAGCTGGACAGACACGAGGCCTCCGGCGCTGCCCGGACCCGCGGCGGCCGAAGCCGGGACCCACCGGGCACCCACCAGCCAAAATGGGGCCGTGTCCGGCACCCACCAGCCCCGCAGCTGCCCCCATGGGGCCAGTGCCCCCCGGCATCCCCCCAAAGGGGACCGGTGCCCCCACCCCGGCATCCCCCAGCCCCACGTTTACACCCGCCGCTCCCCGCTGTAAATAAGGTGGTTGGGGGGCGCGGGGGCCAGGCCTCTCTCTCTCTCCCCCCCTTTTGGGGGGTTTGGTACCTGCTGAGTTCATTTAGGGGGTGGGATGGGGGTGGGGGGGCACGGGGCCGTTAGCGCGGGGGGGATGCAGACCCCCGGGAGTTGACGTCTGCGGTTAAGATGCCGCCGCTTAACTTATTTGCTATTTATTGCAGTTACTTTGGATAATTTATTTTTTTCTCTTTTTTTTTTTTTTCTGTCTAAATAAAATAAGTTTAAAAAAAAAAAAAAAAAAAAAAAAGCTTAACGGAGACTCTGACGTAGCTGCAGCCCCCCCAGGGGTACCGGGGTGGGGGAGGGAGCTGGGCAGGATCAGACCCAGCGCTTGCGGGGAAGGAGCGCGGCCACGGTTCCCAGTAGTTGCATCAATAAATCAATTTATTTAAAGAATATGTTACAATTAATTACACTAAGTGACTTTACCAAACAACCGGCATGGTTAGAGACCAAGGAATGAAACACCGGGAGCAGCTGGGGGAGGGAATGGGGTGGGGGGGGGGGGGCGCTTTTTTTTTATCTTCTTTTTGCAGGTTTTTTTTTTTTCCCCGTTTTCTTCACATTTCTGACTCACAAATAAAAATACAGATACTGCAGTGAAAAGACAATTAAGAGTTCTCTCAAATAAATTAAAGAGGATGTGGATGGCAGCAAAATCGGGGCGGGGGGGGGATACATTTCACCGGCTCGTGGCACTGGTGAGCCCCGGCGTGGGGGCTCTGCCTGGGGCTGGTGAGGACAGGGGGGTCCCCGCGCCTCTCCCACCCCCCCGGGGCCACCAGGGCACCCGAGGACAACGGCCCCGGGGGGGTGAGGGACACGGCCCAGCGCAAATCCAATTACTCTCGGCGCTGGAGTAATTAATTCCCCGCTCCCAGCCCTCGCCTTCGCTCTCTCCCGGAGTCCCCAGCACCAACCGGGAACGCGTCCCCAGCACCCCACAGAGGCCGGGAACACCGGCAGCACGGCGCTGGGGCAGGCGTGGGACGGCGTTTCCCCCACTGGGCTTTTTAAATCTATTACTAATTTTTTTTCCTTAATGGCCAGAGCCGGGGTCATGGCAGCCAAAGGCTCCCGCCAGGGCCGTGCCAAGCCCCTCCGCCGGCGGCATCACGGGCCCGTCCTCTCCCTGTGGCTTCTCCCGCCGCTCCCGGCTCCATCCCAGCAGACGACGGAGAGGGCAAAGCACCGCGCGGAGCAAGCGGCCGCCGTTCCCCGCCTGGCATCGCCTCCCTCCCGCGCCCACGGTGCCCGGTGGGACGCTCAGCCGAGCTCCGCGCTCGTGTCCCGTTCCTCGGGGGGAGCAGCGTCGCCCACACATCACTGAAGCCCCCCGGACTGCCGGCTGCCTGGGGGAGCGACGCGGAAACCAGCCCCAAGCCAGGGAAAGCAGCTTTTCTACCTTATTCCTCCTCCTCGGTCTGGCTGAAGCCGGCCGGTTTTCGGAAGCACTCTCCCGTTTCCTCCAAAAAGCCCGAGGGTCTCGGCTCACCGGCGGCGAGGGGAGCGGGCGGCCACCCGGAGCGAGGGGACGGATCCTGGAACCTGCAAGATCCCATCCCGGCCACGCCGCCGGGCTCCCCTCGCTCCCGGCGCTGGACGGGCCCCACCGTCGCTCAAAGTCCACGTGAAAACACCCAGAACCGAACCGGAACACAGGAAAAGAAAAAGAAAGTCAAGAGCTTGTAAACGTGTAGAGGTCCTTGTGCCAGGAGAGGTATTTCCCTGTAATGTTGCCGCTTTTTTTTTTTTTTTTTTTTTTTTCCTCCTTTTTTGCTGTTTTTTTTTTTCTCTAAAGTTAGTTTTTAAAAAAAACACGATGGGTTGGGAAGAGAGATGCGTGTAAAAACGCAAGCTTAAAAAAGGTACTGCCACCGATATGAAATTTTAAAAGAAATATATATATGTATATACGTGCACAGTATTTGTATATATATATATAGCTTTTTAGGGGTGGTTGTTGGTCGATTTGGTTTTGTTTTTTTACATACATACATATATATGTCTGAACAGTGCAAATGGATGACGTTTCTAGTTCCAGTTGTAAAAAATAAAAGCACAGTCCATCTTCTGGAACAGGACCCAAGCGGAAGGAAGAGACAGAACACCCTCGGGCGGTTCCTCTGCCATCCAACACTGTTTTCCCCTCTTTTCTCGGCTAAGCCTGCCATTTATCCTAGTTGCTTAATTCCATAAACATGAAGTTCACAAATGGTATTATTATTAATAATATTTAGTTTAAGGGCTTTAATACGATAACAGAATTTTAAGTGTTAATTGGGGGGGGGGGAAGTTTACGTTCTTCCATGATGAGGGGCTAAGTGGCCGCGTCCCTCTGCTGTGACCTGACCATCTGAAAGATATTCTGAAAGAGAAGAAAAAGGACATTAAAAGCACGACATCACTCGGGAAGAGCCGGGTCCGACTCCTGCCAAGCCCCACCGCAGCCCTGTGAGCGCAGAAGGGGCTGGGGGTGACCTGTGGGGGTCTGCCTGTCCCCCACCTGGGCCCGGGGGCGGCCAGCACTGCTGCTGACACCGCTTGAAGCCGGGGGCTCTCCGCAGGGCAAACGGCCCGCAGCTCCCCCGAGCCCCTCTGCACCCTGATCCGATGGGCAACGGCCCCCGGGCTGCCCCCCAGCCGGCAGGGCAAGGAGCCAAGGGGCTGGTAGCCAAACCGCATCCTACACCCCCGCGAGCTGCCCCCAGGGTGATGCTCCAGGAGCAAGGAGCCCTCCTGGTGCCAACGTGTGTCACATCCCAGCTCCGGCGCCAAGCTCCAGCTCCCGCTGCTGCGTCCCGGCCCGCTGTGAGCCACCGGGAGGGGAGAGGGTCTCAGCTCAGCGCAGAGCTGGGGAGAGCCGGGTCTTATGGAGCAGGCGGGATTCAGACACCCGTTCGTAGCTGGGTCTCTCCTGGCCCAGCAGTTTTGGCAGGGGCGGCTCAGGGAGCCACCCACCGCGCCATGCCGAGCTGGGATGGGTCTGCTGCCGCCCTGCTCCGGGCCAGCTCCGATGGGAGAAGATCCCAGGCGGCAAGGGATGGTCCTGCTGCATCCCGTGCTGCCCCACCGCATCCTCCGGCTTCCCAGCAGCAGGGAGGAGCGGTCCCGGCGGAGGCTGGAGGGGTCCCCGGAGCCGGGGGTAGCTCCGGGATAAGGACGCGCTGAGGGTTGAGAGACGCCGGGGTCCTCCTGCCTGGGGTGCGCGGCTGCGGAGAGCCGCGGCGCTGGCTGGAAGCCTCAATCCGGCACATCCCAGCGCTAACGAATCCTCCCGGCACGTGGGGCCAGACGAGGCAAATAACGCCCTGCAGGAAGGTGGCTCAGCCCCAGGGCTGGAGCTCAGCAGGTTCGAGGAGGGCAGGAAGGAGGCCGGCGGCAGCGCTCAGACCGGGACGGGCTCCCGCTGGAAGCCCCTCGCTCTCCCGGCTCCGCGAGCATCCCTCCCCCTAGAAAAGGGCCAGAGGCTGCACGTAACCCACATTACGCTTGCAAGAGCAAAGCCGAGCCGAGCAGCAGCTCAGCTCTCCTGAAAGCAGGACGGAGCCATTTCCCTGCGTCCCCCCTGCCCTGGTGCCATCACCAGCGACTGCCCCCCCTGCCCCACAGCACAGTCCCCCCTACCACGACTTCAGCCACGAGGTCCCAGCCCCCCCCCCGACAGCCCCAAAGGGAGCTCATCACCTGCAGCAAGCCAGCCACAGCCTCCACGGAGCCGTGCACCCGCTGGGGAGGGGACACAACGGGCCCACCACGTCCCCTCAGCGCCCGGCGGGGACAAGAGGGGTCCCACAAAGGGCCGGGCTTTTATTTCTCGGCGAGATGGCAGAGCAGCTCAGCCTCAAACCTGCTCTTCCTGAGCACACCCAGCGTTATCAGCCAGCATCTGCGGTTTGGGAGGCAAGTCAGCAGTTTACAGAGCACTAAATATATCTGTAAAGTATCTGCCAAATTCCATCAATCTTTTTATTTTATGCTGGAGAGGGAAAATTACCAAGTGACTGGTCAGAAATCCTCCTGATCTGCAAACGGCTTTCCCTCCCCTAAGGCTGGAGACAGGATCGGTCAGAACAGGCAGCATTTGGGGGGTGCCCCGTGCCCTGAGGGGGGTGTTGGGAGCTGCATCGGGACCCACAAAGCTCAGCCCGGGGGAGGCACCACCCCGGAGCCACAGCCGAGGGCTCGTCTCCTTACGCCAAGCGGAATCATGCAGACACACATAAATTGAGTGTGAGAAAAATCTATTTCCCTGGCAGGGAAGTAATGGGACGCTTAGTACTGAGGAACAACTGATTTAAGAAGGAAGGAAAAGCAATTCCCCTGGTTTCCGTTTCCAGAGCCGTGACTGCAGGCCCAGGAGGAGGCGTCTCATGGGCTGCGGGGAAGAGGCGATGCTCAGCCAGCGCCGTGAGCCACCCGAGCCCTGGAGCACCAGCCCCGGCAGGAAGCAGAACCGAGCAACCCGCAGCGAGCCAGGCTGGCACGGCGGCCGCTGCCGCTTGGCTCCCGCCGCTTCCTGGGGCTCTGTCGGCACCGGGGCTGCGGCGGGCAGGGGACACGCGATGGCAGAGGTTGTTCCTTGCGGCTTTTGCTGCGTCCAGAGGGCACGGTGCAAAGCCCAGCGCCTGGCTCGCAGTGCCCAGCTCGCTCCTTGGCGTGGCTGTGCGGATTGCAAAGCCTCCCAGGGAGGTCTGCCGCCCTCAGCGCCACTGCCGTCGCCTTCTCCTCCTCCCCGGAGGGAAACTGGTTCGCTTGCTGCCAGGGCTAAGCAAGGGCCAAGTTTTACACAGTCCCTGGGAGCCAGCAGCTCCGAGCACAGCTCTTCCACTGCCCCCAGCTCTCCTGACTCACCCACCAGCTCTCCCGCTCAACGAGGCTGTTTAACTTCCAGAGCCAGACAATCCTCAGTCCCTTCCCGCGGGCTCGCCCGGAGCAAGGCGAAGAGGAGCAGAGCCGCAGCGCGGCTACAGCAAACTGCGGCTCTTTGTTTCTGCCGAGCCGCCCTGTTCCCCTGCGAGCAGCACGGGAGAATCCCTCTCGGTGTCTCCAGGCTTTGTAGAGAAGACATCAAACACCCACTTTTAAGTTTGAAGGGGCAACACAGGAACAAATGCGTGACTGCACACAAAACCTTTGCCTGTTCTTCCTCAAACACGCCCCGTGCAGCACACGTTCGGCGTTTCGGGACTCAAGGGTTTACCCCAGCGCGATTGCGGGGAGCGTTATCGCACAGGATCTGCTTGGCAGAGGAAGTGTCACACGGGGCGGCAGGCTCCCACACCCCCACATTTCACAGCTCTTTTCCGAACAGGCGACATATCCCACACCGCCTGCTACAGCTTTCGGATCAGTCAGACGGGGGCTCCTGCCCTCTTTGATGTCCAACACTTTCTAGCCAACACCACACAACTCTTACCCGAGAGAAGCACCTACCAGTACCGCTGGGGTTAACAACTTTCAGCTCCGCTACACACAACCGCGCTTTCCCTCTCACAAGCTAAATAACCCGCAGCTATTTCCGACGCCCGAGCAAAGAAGTACTGTTTGAAGTGGGAGTATGACAAAGTGCTGGGTCCAGGGTGGCGGAACAAACGGCACTCCCGCATCCCTGCGGAGGACGCTACGAGCCCTCACGCTTGCAGAGAGGCATCCACAGGGGCCGCGGCGCTCGGCACACCCCACCGTGCCGGCATCGCAGCGCTGGATGGCTCTCTGCAAGCCGCCTCCACGGCTACGGCACCACGCTATGGCAAAGGTGCTGGGATAAAAGCCTACAAGAAGATATCCTAGACACGGGCAGGCGACATTCACGGATGCTTCCTGGTGCATCTTGAAGCAATTTAAAGTGTTTAGCTTTAAATCCCGTCCAGGTTGAATGCGAAAAAGGCCAGGCAGAGAGCGGCAGGAGGAGAGAGGCGCGTTTACGAGGTGCTACAACACAAGTGTTTGTGCTCCCTGCTGTTAAAGCAGCGCTGCGAACGGCATTTGTCAATCTCTAAAGGTCTTTGCTCCACCCCTGCAGAACAACAAAAGAGAAAAACCACGCGCCACTAGCCTGCAGCTTGCAGGATCAAGTCTGTCGTCCTTTAAAAGAAGTGCAGAGCCAAAGCGTTTGTCCCCTTTACAACTGCGCCCTTTCCCTCTCCTCCGGGGAGGTGAAGGGCTCGGAGCTCAGCCATCAGCTGCAGCGTCACATTCCAGGTCATCCAAAGATTGGCAGAGTCCAGGAGACAGGCAAGTCGGGACCACGTGTTTCTACCGTCAGGAAAGAGGCCTTTAAGCGCAAAGCCATCTCTATCCCACGAAAAGCAGCAGTAGGGTATTTTACTTTGCGGGTTCCCTCCAAGGAGAAGCCACTACGAAAGGACACTGTCCTACGCTAACAGGAACTGGAGCAGAGAAGCAGGAGGGACACTACGTCCGCAGCAGAGCAGCCAGGCTGGCTCAGAGAGCACAGATGCTGTTTGTTTTCAGCCCAATTACCTTGCTGCACATATTGTCTTTACTGCAGTTCTTGTTATCCTTGTCTGTTGCTTCCTCCTCCACCTTTACAAGGGAAAAAAATAAAAAAGGGTATAAATAAGAAAGCAGAGCTGGGGGGGATGGGAGGAGACTGAACAGCTGGTGTTGGAGCATCGGGATGGGATCCAGGGTGCTCCACAGATGTTGGACACGGGGAGCTACGGAGGAGCTGGGATTCAGCGAATAAGCCAGGCAACCCACTCGAGCAGCTTCTGCTTCATGTAGCAAGAGCCACAAAGGCTTCGGTGCTCGGTGGTACAGAGAGGTCACCCCCAGCTGGGACACAAACCCCAGAGCCAAGCTCCTCGGCTCCACACATGGTGCACGGGGAGAGTTCGGTGCTTTATGAAGCCGAACCGTCAAACTGTGTAAGCACACGCTATCGAGCCTCTCTGCCTCCCTCCTGTGAGGCTCAGGGCTGGGACAAAGCGGTCTGGGCTCCGGAGGGGCTCCTGACCACTGCTCCCGCCACCGCCCACCAGACAAAACAGGCTGATCTGGGACCCCACGGACTCCGGAGCACAGTCCAGCACCAGGAGGTCTCCTTGCCCCTGCCTGCCTGCAGATCCCTGGTCACTCATGGGAGATTCAGCTTCCACCCCTCAAGCTAAGGCAAGTCAAGAATCCCATTTTCTTATTTCCTGGAAAACTCTTCCAGGCTTGTACTTCTCCCTCCTGTTGTTATCGTCCTCCGGTGAGCACAGCTGCCGCGGTCCAGACTGTGCTCTCTGCACGTCTCCAGCACGCCTCCCACACCCAGCACGGTGCCAACCCTGGATCCCAGCCACGCCGAGGATAAGCACCAACACCCCTGCCCCGGGCCAGTGCCCAGCTGGTAGGAAGCTTCCAGGTAAGGAAAGAGGGAGGCACCGTTCCCATTTAGAAGCCTCCACAACCAGGCAGCTGCAGGGCAGATTTTCCTGGATCACCATTTCAGACTTGCTGCGTTTAAGCTCTGTTTTAGGTACCCAAATCCGTCAGCTGGCAGAGACAAGCCATCAGCAGAGAGGAGGGCTGACGCCAACAGCACTGATCAGATCAAGAGCAACAAGAGAGGATCCAGCCTCCAACGGTTGCTTATCTCTGACCCCACAAGGGGAGAGCAACATCTCTGGGGCAGCAGAGACACGGGATGGTGATTCAGTAGCACACACAGGGCGAACCTTGGCCAAAGCACCCCGGGGCCGGCCAAGCGAGCTGACGGCACGCAGCTTTTCTAGATGCTCTCTCCCTCTTTCCCACAAGCAAAGCTGAGGGGAGCAGTCCCTGGGGATGACAGATGTGGGGCAACCCCAAGGAGCAGCAGATGGACACAAGGTGATAATCGTCTCCCTCAAGTGGGAGGAGAGGACAGGGGAAGCGCAGCAGCAGGGATGAAGAAGGCAGGGCGGGCTGGCTCCATGCATCTCCCCGCCCGGGGCTCAGAGCCAGGTCTAAGCGCAGCTTTGACAGGAGAAGGCCGAGCAGGCACCTCAGGCTGGGATTCAGAAAAAAACCCAAAAAACCAACAACCCCACAACCTCTCTGTGCTTTTCAGCAGCTTTCCGCCGGAGGCTCTCACAACCCTTTCTGAATAATTCAGCAACCTGCAGGATCTCTCCGGAGGACGAACAGATGCCGGGGAACGACTGGCCACACTCGCACAGCCTGGGACCTGGTTATCCTGGTCAGGCACACCTGCACGAGGTTCTCCCAGCACGGGAAGCTCCTTGCTCCAGCTGCGACATGGAACACCCTCCCCCTACGGAACCCAGGCCTTTGAAAGCCAGCCGGTCTCCCCCCACGCTCCCCAGAGACCCGGTATCGCTGCTCTAAGCATCCCATCGCTCCCTGGACAAGCTGCTAAGGACCCAGCAGAAACGCTTGCCACTAAATCCTCCTGTGAAAGGTGAAGCCGTTTCCCTGCAGTTACGGGTTCTTACCTCCTTCCTCCACTTGAGCTCGCAGAAAACCCGTTCGAAGCACTCGTGCATGTAGTTGAACTGCAAAGAGAAAGCAGCGTCTGAGAGCAGCAGCCCCAGAGCCGCCCTGGCTCCCAGCCCCGAGCGTGGACTCCTCCTGGTGGCCACCGGCCCCTGTCACCTCCTGGCCAAGAAGCTGGAGCACAGAGTCCTGCTCCCCCAGCTTCCAGAAGGAGAAGCAGCAAGCTCTGGGCTTTTCCTGAGCGAACCTGCGAAGAACAGGGGGTACTTACATAGGGGGTGAAGATTTTAACCCATCGGGGTTTCTTCTCGCCTCGTGCGTATTCAAAACAAAACGCCATTCCCTCTTCGTCCGTGTCCCACCGCTGCATTTCGTCCCATTCAAATGCTATTACCTGGTTCTGAAGGAAGACAAAGCCCCGGTGAGGCCGGAGCTCAGGAAGGGCAGGATTACAGCAGATGGCGCAGCAAAAATGAAGCTGCACAAAGCGGGGGACAAGGATGCCTCTGACGACGGCCTTGCTGCGGGGACGGCGACGGGCTGGGGAGGCAGCTTTGAAAGGCGCACAGAGCAGCCAGGTAAACCCCTGCGCTCCCAGCCGCTGCCCAAACCCCTTCGGAGGCCTCTCAGCAGCCCTGAGCCCCAGAGCTCCAGGGACACGGTGCTGGTGCAAAGCCGAGGGGGAGGCCAAGGGCTGAGCCCAGCTCCCCGACACCTCAAGGCACAAGCCCCCTTACCTCCAGCTGGCCCTCCTCCGTGCAGGCGTGGAGTTTAAAGTGCTTAATGCTGATGGCTGTGATCACATGCCCCTTCCGCCGGGAGTCACAGGAGCAATGGGGGAAGATGATCTCGTTATAACCCTCACACGTCCGTAACATGTTTAAATACTGCGGAGAGAAAGCCGCGGGCGTTAGCCTGCCCAGAGGGAAGGAAGGGGAGCCCTGCGTCCTGCTGCTCACACCCCGCAACACTAATTGTCCCCCTGGAAACCCCTGGCTTTGCCCCAGCCCAGGGAGGCTGGATCCCCTCCCCAAAGGAAACCAACCCCCCCCCCACCCCCAGCAGCAGCAGCACTGGGCTAGGGGAAGGAAAGAGACCCCTCCAGCTGCTCAACCTCCCTCCCCAAAACACGGATCCGCCCAGACGTGCACAGAGCTCCTTGTGGCCTTGAACGCCAAAAGCCCTTTCTGGGAGAGCTGGTGCAGCCAGAGCCGCCGACCAGCACGACCACGCTGCCCTGGGAAGGGCATGATCTGAGCAAACAGCTAAAGCAGCGCCGGGACGGAGCATCCTCACTAGAGCCGTCCTCCCGATCGCTACAGGCTGAACGAGACCAACGAGGCCTGCCGGGCAGACGTGGGATCTGGCTTTCCGAGTCCTTCGATGCAAGTGCTACAGCTCACGGAAAGGTCCAAAGAGGTATTTTGGCTCTTCCTTTCCTCCCGAGTGTCGCCCTGACAAAGCAGGGCTGCGAGAACACCGGAGAAGCGCCGGCCACTTGGGGTCACAGGTCGGGACATGGAAGAAGCCAGCAGCTTCTCCAAGGGCTGGTACTCCAGAGCCCTGCAACCTCTCATTATGTGAGAAAGGTTTACGCAGGGCAGAACTACAACAAAGCCTGGAGTGACTCTTTAACCACGGAACAAGCCACATCCAGACCAGAGGAAGACGTCAAATTCTCAAGTGTGGTGCTCCAGGCAGGACCCTTAATAACATGGGGCGATGTAGAGGATGAAGTACTTTGACTTCACAGGCTCTTTGGGACACAGACATCATCTTCTTGACCTCCTGCCAGACCAGGGCCCTACTATACCTGGTGTATGTCTGTCTGTGTATATGTGTGTGTATATATATATATATACACACACACACATGCTGTGATATATCATTTCCAAAGCTTCAGATCTTTCTTTGGTCATTAGAAAGCCAGCAAGGTGAGCAGAAACAAAAGAACGATGAGACAACCCACAGAAGGAAGCGTCTATTTACTGATCTTTACCACGAGTTGATAATTAACCTTCTTGGCTTAGCATTTCAAGCGACCCTTCTGGTGTCCACCCCAAGGTAGTCCCCCAGCAGGGACCTCCAAGAGCTACTGCAGCCACACAGGCTTTGAGGAGGTCCAACCAAACCAGCCAGGCTGGAGAAGGGAATGCCAAGGCCCCTGCTCTTCGACAGCAGCCAAGCTGGCCACAAGAAGGCAGGCGGGGTGCAGCGAGTCAGGGAAAGGGCAGCCTGCATTCATTCCGTACCAGCAGCCCCGAGCGAGCCAGAAAGTTATTTACAAGTCAGAATCTTCTGCTGTTTGATCTTCAAGCCAAGCTTGCGTCGGGCAGATGATCTCAGGGTATCCCCTTCGCTCCCCCAGGTCCAGGCCAGGCAGGCTCATCGAGTCACACCAACCCCCCAAGCATTCGCTGGGCAGAGTGGTAAGAGGCAGAAAATCCCTGACCAGACATGGAGCTCTGGCACAGGATTTGCTATCTGCGAAGGCTTCTGCTGGACAAAACACCCCAGAAACTAAGGCACCGAGAGGGCAGCAACTCACATTACGAGCGGGCCAGGACCCACGGCTCCCTCGGCCAGCCCAGCACCACCACCTCGGAGGCAGTCTGGAGCAGAAAGAGACCTTTGCCTCCCAATTACTAGGGAGAAAGAGCCGTCCCCGAAGGGCTGCAGGTGAAGGATTGCTACACCACATGTTAAGCACCTCACCTTTCAACACCAGCAATAACCCACAAGGTTTTATCGCTGCCTCGTTTGGAGCAGTCAATGGGTGATCCTGCCAAGGACGAGCCGCCGTTCAAATGCGCCAGGCACATGGGGTGGTGTTGGTTCACGCAGCGGCCGACCCTCGGGCACGCCCCAGCCCTGCGCCTGGCATTCCTGCGTGTTTCACGCCCTGCCAATCCCTCCTGCACTAAACCCACACCTCATGGCTCTCCAAGGTTACTGCTTTCCAAGAAAGACAGATGTGTTTTTCAAGGCTGTGCGCACAGGAGGGTTTGGGTTGGAAGGGACCTTTGAAGACCATTAATCCAACCCCCTGCCGTGGGCAGGGACACCGTCCACCAGACCAGGTTGCTCCAAGCCCCATCCAACCCAGCCTTGAACATTTCCAGGGACGGAGCAGCCGCAGCCTCCCTGGGCAGCCTGTGCCAGCACCTCCTTTCCAGACACAGCATTCCAAACAGGAAGGAAAGCCAACAGGACAGGTAGGGTAACTCACCATGACCATCTTTCTCTGCTCACACAGCTTCTGTAACTGGTAGGACTTCTCCTCTGCTTTGATGTAGCCTTTCTTGACATCATCAACAGCCTAAAGAGAAAAAGGGAAAGGAAACCCAGGAGGTCAGACTAGAGAGCTCTTCACTGAGTCACAGCGCTGCGCTGGCCCCGGCTGGCCCTGAGGCTGCTTTGAACAGCCACCCAAATTCACAGCCCCAGAAGGTGACCAGTGTCCCCAGAGAGGCAGAGGGATGGAGAGGCTCAAAGAGGTGGTTCTTCGCACTCGCTGCTGACTCCTGCCACGAGCCTCTGACCGCCCTGGGGAGCATACAGATGCTTAAGCGTCTAGGCAGACTCTGGAAGAATGTCCTCTGGCAGAGGAGTATGGATCTGGAAATGCTGGTACCTGGAATCCTGCTTCTGCCTTCAGGCTCAGGCAAGGACAGGTCGGTACAACCCTTCCGCTCCAGACACAGGCACGGCTGCCTGCAGCAGAGCAGTGCTGGCTTTTACCCACTGTGCTGCTGGAGCGCCGGCATGAAAATGTGTTTTTCCTTCAGGGCTGAGGAGGTACACAGCCCCTTCCTTTTGCTCCTCAGCTGCACACCCCAGCAAGGGCTCTTGCCCTTGGCACAAAGCAGCTTGTAAAGCTGCTGGTCAGTAAAGATCCAGTCTTGGCAATCAAAGAATTTGACAACTACTATTTTTATTTCCATTTGTATCAGAGGCCAGTACAGGCTCGGTTCAGAGCGCGCTGGGTTTGAGACAGAGCAAGATTCATCTTACTGAACTCTGCAGATATCTGCCTCTGAGCTGGCCATCCTCGCCTGGCTTTATACAGGTAATGGGAGACCGTGGCTCTTCCTGGACTCAATTCATCCCAGAGAATCTGCATAAAGTCAAATCACGGGCCAAAACGTCCCATCTCCTTAGGGTGAACCGGGACAAGTCTGCTCCCCATCTTCATGGACTTACACATGGAATTGAGGAAAACATAGCTGACCCAAGGAGTGCAGCCTGCCGTGATCCTTTCACCTGGCTCTGGGAAGGCAGCTTCTCACAATGACGACAGCAGGAGTCCTGCCTCCCAGTCCGGTTGCAACTTGGCCACAAGTTCACCACACCACTGCCAATTCACCCAGCCACAGAATGCTACTCCTTGAAGTCACCCAAGCACGACTGGCCCTCAATTTCACGCTCTGTTGCCAGAACGCCAAAGGACAGCGGTGTCTGCAGTAGTTCTAGGAGCTGGGCACTTTAAGTCCAGTTAAAAATTGGTGGGCTTGGCTTAAGGTTGGACTCTACGATCTTAAAGGTCTTCAGCTCCTGGGCACCTACCTGATGGAAGAAGTAGGTGACTGCCAGGTCGTTGTCATTGAGAAGAACCTCCTCCTCTGTAGTGAAGAGCCATTTTCGGATGGTCAGGCACGTTCCCGGCACCGCCGAGGTGTAGTTCTGCACGTAGAGCTTGTGGGGGAATTCGTTGGGTGCCAGTTTGCGCACTGGAAAAAGCACAGGACATGAGGTTAGTGCACCGCCGCACGGCATCAGCATCTGTGGCTGGAGCCTGGCTGCCGTACAGAGCAACGTCGGCGATGCCCTTTAGCTCAGCCAGCTGGGATCAGGACCCCAGCTCTGCTCCAAGGCCCCTTCCTATCCTCCCTGACCAAATCCAGCTTTTTCCCCAATACCTGCTCCCACAGCGTCAGACCACACCTGTCCCTTGCAATCGCCTCTAGCGCCCAGGCAGGAATCTGTGTGCGACTGAACCCTCGGCTGTCAGACAGCTCAGCGCGGCTCTCCAGGATCAGCACAGCAGCCTGACCTCATCCCCGGCTGTGCACGGGGAGGTCCACCCTGCCCAAGGCCTTAGGATCACAGTGTCCAGGATCTATGCGCTGTCCTCACGGGGGGGGGGGGGGGGGGGGGGGCTGGAGAAGGTCCCCTCTGTGCTGGCATGCTGCCACCAGTGCCCAGACAAAACCTGCCGCATTGCTCAGCCAAGCCGCAGCAGCTGGGCCACCAGTGAGACCCTGCCAAGACATCGACTGCGTTCAAATCTGCTTTACCCAGCTATGAGGGACAAAAAAGGCGAGTGCCAGCATGTTTCCTTCATCAGGTAGGGATATGGTCACCATCTCACTGCAGATGGAGCTTACAGTTTCCAGAGAAATTAAGTGGAGTGTATCCAGACAGGAATAAACATTCACAGCGAACGCCCAGAAAGCGTAAGCCATAAAGGTTAACTGGAGCTTTTACTTTCCAGCGCAGCTTGAGAAGTGTGGCACTCACAGGAACGAGGAATTAATAGCTCCAGTTAAGAGTCTGGCACCATAAAAGCTCCTGCGTGAGACTGTGCCAGCACACTGCAGCGTCCCATCTCCCAGAGCAGGTATTCCCTGCTCGAGGCTCCCTGCACAGCCCTGCTCGGCCTCAGCAATCTCAGGGCACGTCAACCCTCCAGTCCTGCTCTTCCCTCTCTGCTCCGACACACCAGCACCTGGTAACCCTCAAAAAGCGACCACAGACCCTGTCGCAGAGGCATTTCTGCGATGCCAACAGTTTTATAGGAGACCGGTGATAGCAGCTGCCCCAGAGTCAGCATCTGAATGCAAACCTAGCCTGTTCTGTGAGATGAGTCACTTTAGGAGGGCTTTAAGTAGCTAAAATTTGCCCCAGCTGTTCAGCCAGAATCTTGCGAGGACAAGGAACAGCCTGAGGAAATCTCTTCCTACAAGACACAGTTTGCCCTAACAACAGGACGAGTTTGAGGCATACAGACGACAATCCAGAGATGAAGGTACCCAGCTGGGAATGAGAAATACACTTGGCGTAAAACCCAGCACAGGGAAAAAATACAAACCATGAACCAACCACTACACCCATTTTGTGGTGTGGCCACGACATTTTGGTCTCTCTACAGCTTCAGTGAACCCGACGTGAAGCCGGGCAAAAAAAAAATCAGAGATTGCTGTGGCCAGGGACCTGAACAGCAGCCAGGAGACCCCAGCATGCACTAAGCTGGAAGGATGGCAATTACTTAAGTGCTGAAATGATTGCCCAGAATCCCACAGTCAAGCCTCAAATACCATTAGGATTTAACCACGGAAGGAGAGATGAAGTGCTAAGATGCAGCTCGCAGCACACAGCCACCCTGGACGTGGATATTGCCCCACACCCACGTGCATACAGACCGAGGGTGCCCTCAGTCTGCTCCCCAGCACCTTCGCTCCGTCCCGAGCCGCTGCCCCCCTCTCCAGAAACTGCCGCGTTGCAGTGACGCTGCCTGCTTTTTCTAAGCTCGCCGGACCCTTTGAACTAAAGTAAAACGCATCTCTCAGTTTAACAAAAAGCTCGTCTCCTTGAACTGCTTAAGAAAGGGAAAGTCAAGCAGCAGCAAAAAAAGCCATCAAACTTGGAGGGCTCCTCATTATCAGAGCCTGCTGTGCCTGCCCCGTTCCTCCCGGGGCTCCTGATTCTGCGAGTCGAGATAAGACCTAAATGAGAGCGCCACCGGGCCCTGCGAGCGCTGCAGAGCTTTCTCCTCGGTTGCTCGTCAGCACCGAGGGGATTAGAAGACTCACCAAAGGAGTGATTGATCACTTCAAACAAGGCGAAGTAGTTTGCGGTAATACTGTCCATTCCAACTTTCGCAGCCACAGCCTAAAGAAGGGGAAAAAGGGGTGAGTGAAACAGGAGCCAGCAGCTGTCCATCCCTCTCTGGGGCAAAGCCAGCTTCATACAGATTATTCCCAAGTATTCCCGAGGTGTTAGTCACCACGGAAACCCTGAATTTTACTCTTCCAGTAAAACCAGACGTTTTCTTAAGCAAAGGCTTAGACTGTCCTGCTTTCACCTTCCTGTAAACTGATCTAGATTTGAAGTGCCACCACGGCTGACAATTAGGTCATTTTTCTTCTGATGCCGCCAGCTTCAGTTCCTAATAGAAGAGGCGTGCACACCCCCCCGGGGAGTTTTCTCCAACAACAGTTCAGTCCTGCACGCTAGTACCACAGTCAAAACTCACAGACCTCGGCGGCGGCGAAGTGAAATTCAATAGGCTGTGTCCCAGACGCACCCTGTGCTGCCAATCCCGTCTACCCGCGGGATTCTGCCGTGCGGATCTCAAGCTCCCGAGAGCCTGCTCTTTCGCAACACTCTGTCTCCCTCGCCTGCAGCAACATTTTTAGTTCTCCTTTCAAAAAGAGTCTCCCCTGCACCATCTTATTCCCCCTAATCCACTGACAGCTTCCACTTTCCTCTTGCAGTGCTGGTTGAAGTCAGTTCTCCTTAGTTTTCCACTGAAAGCAGAGGGCCTCCAGCCACCTGCAAACCTGTAACCCGGCGCTGCCCTTAATACCCAACTTGTTGTCCTGCCACGCAGCCACAGGCTCGTGTGTTGGCTGCTGGCAGCTCTTGGATCCAACCCCTCCGCTGCAGCCACTGCGAGCCGTAACACACAATCTGCCCAGCGCTTAGAGCCAGCCACCAGCTTGAAGATATTATCAGTGAAAATTAATTCAGCGATGACTCCGTCCTTGCAGCCAAACCTGCCAGTGAAAGCGCTGCTTCAGCACGGCATAAGGTTAGAGTTTCGCAGCGTCCCTGTCCTCCCTGCTACAGCAAAACAACGTCCCTTATGCCCAGCTGCGCTCGAGAGGAACGGAGAGAAGCAAGCGAGTGCCCACAGGGTCGTGGATGATGTCTGTATCATGTTAAATCTTCCAGTCAAGGCAAAAAAAAAAACCCAAAAGAAGCAGCAGCTCACCTGGTACACCTGGTCTGTAGTGCTGTTCTTTTTGACTCTTACTGTCACTGTTGTTATATCTGGTAGTGCTACTCGGAGCTCCACATCTGAGACGCCATTGTAATTCTGAAAGAGGGAAGAGAAGACAGAAATCAGCCTCACACAAACCGAGCCCCAAGCTCTGCGGGCTGTTTATTGCTTCACACTGGCTAATTAACATGGTCACTTCTAACCACCTGCTGCTCTGCAAGCTTCAAGAATCCTGCTCCAGTCTGCACCAGAGAAATTCTGAAAGGAGGAAGATGTGAGCTCTGCTCCGAGACAGGAAGCTGAGCAAACTGCTTCAGACCACGATGGGGGAGGATTTTCCATTCACGGGTTTGCCAGTGAAGAGCAAGAGAAAGCTCCGTGACAGGGCAACTTCATGAACCACAGAAAGGTTGGCAAAAGAAGAGCAGCTGAATGGCAACCAGAAACTCGCCGATGCTGCCTGCAGCTCCAATCTGGGGAGAAGCACGCTGAACAGGCCGGAGTTCAGAGCGCCCGTTGCCTTTCTGGTTAAAGGCTGACAGATACAAACAGCTCACAAATGCAAAGCTACCAGGGCTGCCACCAGCAGAGAAAACAGCAGGACGGTCAGTGAACGTGGGTGCTTTGCTGGGTCTCCCCTGGCCAGAGCGCCAGGGTACGCAGCGTGGCCTCAAGGCTGGTTCTGCTCTGTGCACACCTCTGAGAGCAGCAGCAAAGCTGCTCGTAGCTGCTGCTATGGGGAAAAGGTTTCCCATAATAACAGCGCAATAACAGACAGCAGACTGCAGCCTTGATTTTTTGCCACCATTTTCTATTCAACCAAGCAAGGCTTTGGCAGGGAGTGTCTCTGCTCTCCGATCCAGTTTTACCAAGCATTTACAGCCTCTGTAACAGGGAAGGTCACGCCAGAGCTTCAGTGCCGTCGCCTACGTGCCTACCTCGTCCGACTCCGACAGGAACTCTTGCATGATGTCGCTCTCCCCAATGACACGTATCGAACACACTACAGGACAGAGAGTGCAGGTTAGGGGGGTGCCCGGGGAAGGGGGAGCCCTCCCCTCCCAGGACCGACCCAAAGGCGACATGGAAATAACAACTGTCTGTTCTGCGGGTGGCGTGAAACAAGGGCGCTATCTCCAGCCCAGAAAAAGCTTCTCAAAGCAAGTGCTCTCCGGGCTGCGTCAGGTGTCCTGGCATGGAGACTGATCCAGCCTGAATCCCCGACAATAGCAAGCGAACAGCGGTGCCGAGTAACTCGCTGAGATATTCCCTGTGGGTGAAATCCAGGCCCCAGGCACACAGCCAACAGGAGGTTTAGGCTATACTTAAAAGTGGGCAAGAATTTCATAAATAGTATTTTTGCCTCTAAAAAAAAAAAAAGTTATTCCAGAAAGATTAAAAGTGTTTGGGAATTTAGGCCAAGTTCAGCCAATAACATGGACCTGAACTGTTATCGTGTTGTGTTGCCTCTAGGATGCAGGCAGTCTGCCCCTTCCTCCAGCCAGCTGGTAACCGAGGGTGAAGATGAACAAACTGGGCAAGGCAGCACCGAGATGTCAGTGGGGTGGGGAAAACCTGACCCACGTCCATCTTATGGGAAGAGGCAGCTTCCCTCCCAGGTGCTGGGCAAGGGGAGAGGCCGTTAACCTCACACAAACTAATGGAGGTGCTTCCAGGCAATTAAGAAAATACACAGCATCAGAGGACGAGGGGTCAGTGCTCCCCAAGCCCCATCTACAGCCTCTTCACTGCAAAACGTGGGGCCAGATCTTTTAGCCAGGCACCCTGATGCAGAGGTAAGGTTTTGCATCCCCTTTCCCATCACGGGATCTCAACCGAAAGGAAAGTCCTGCTGCAGGCGTTACGATTGTGATTGAAAAGGACCAAAACGTTCAGCTGTGAGCAAGCTCAGGTTGAGCCGAGCTCCCCTGATGAGAACAGCCTCGAACATGATGTTCTCCCTGCTCCAGAGCTTCCCTCATCTTCCTCCTCCCCGTGTTCCCTCATCTCCAAGATCACTGGTGAGCCATACAACACTATAAATAAAAGCTTGTTGTGCGTTAAAAACCTAATTACACATTTTGTTGTTGGAAGTGCACTGCAAGCCGGTAACACACGCATCGTTAAGCTATGGCAAGTCTAAGCTCCCTCTCACCACTTCAGCCATAAAATCTGATCCAGCTACAAATGAGCTTCTTTCCCTCCCAGGTAAACAAATGCCCATGAAGTTCTGGACCACCCATGGAAGGATGTGCCCTGAGGATCTTCTTCCCTGCTTGCAAGGAAGGCGGCATCCCAGCTCCCAGCTGAGTACCTTTCTCCAGGTACTCCTCCAGCCCTCGCCGTCGGGCGTCCAGCTGCTGCTCCGACAAAGAGAATGGCCACTTCCCCGGGAGACGCGGAAAAGTGAAGTTGGCAAATTCCCGTTTTAGGTTCTGGTGCAGGATGGCAAACTCCCGGTACCGCTTCGAGCAGAGCTGGCGGCCCGCCATGTAAACATTGTAGACCTGCAGGGAGGAAGAAGAGGGTCACTGGGGTGAGAAAAACCAAATCCAAACTGGCACAGCTTTGCCTTCCCAGACCCATGTAGTGCAAGACTAAATTGGGAGGGTTTGAGCTAGAATGAGAAACCAGTATGAATAGCTAAATATGCCACTGCTTATCCCTGGAGCTGGGGGATGTCCCAGCTACTACCTCCATCCGACAGCAGCAGGACTGGCATGAGTTCCAAGCTCCTTATACTCCAAAAGGAGGGGAAACACATCCAAACCCTTTACAAAAGGTCCTGTGTAGCCGTCATGGCATTCACCTGGATCACCTGGATCACATCCTGCACACAGGAGGTCCCCAAGATGCACCAAGCCACCGCTGGACTGATGCCACAGCAATACCATGCTGACTGCATCAGTTGTTTGCAGTGACAAGAGCCTCATCACCTTCCAGGTGTGCTTGATGCTACTGCTGAATTTCCAGCCCGTTGCAGAATTGAGCCTCATGTCGCAGCCAAAGCCCCAGAGCTCTGGATTCACGTTCACAGCTACTTCTGCTGAGAGGCACAGAGAGCAGGAGGCTTGTGTTTGGGGACAGCCCCTAGCAGCCGTCAGGCACCAACCATGGGGCAGATCCCAGGAGAGAGGCAGCATGAGGCTTGTTAGGATCACCCCATGTTAACTAGTCTCTTTGCTACACATGCACTCTTCCAGTTTCATTCCGGACACCACTAAGAAAAGAGAACTCTTGTCCCAAATAGGGGAAAACCTGGAGCAGAGTTACAGTCACAGGACACTTCTCAGCACTGCGATGCTCTTCAGGGAATTCCCTTCCCATTCATTAATGAGCTGCCTCCGTTTTTAAGCCAATCTGCTCACTCTCGAAGGCAAGTTAAAACAAGCTCTTATCTAGGCACTGCTAATATGCCCTCAGTGATAAGGAGGTCCCAAACAGCAGCGTTACCTTAATTGGCTTCACACGAGGAAAGGGATGCAGCGGGGAAGAGAGCAGGTTCACGCTTTTTCACGTTGCACAAGGGAAGGTTTGCAACCGCAACCTTTCCTCTTGAGGAGCATCACCCTCCGCCGCGCTCCCAAAGCCGAAGGGCTGGCAGAGTGCCGGGGTGCAGTCCGGCAGGAGGCATGTGCCAACAATGCATCGAGGGTGGCTTCAGCAGCGTTTAGGAAACTCAAAACCCCAACCTCTCCCCAGACGAGGGTCCGGAGCAGCCCCACCTCGCTCACCCTCCACACCCGCGCTCCAGGTACCCGCCCGACAGCCTTCACAAGGCAAAAGCGCTCCGACAAAACCCCAGCTTCTTCCTTAAAAAGCATGCATTCAGCCCTTCTGGCATCACCTCAAGAGACGGTGCCAGGCTGGGGCTGGATCCAAACAGCAGCACCTACTGTCAGTCTAGAGAGGTGGCTCCCTTTGGCCCCCTCCCTGCACGGCGCTTCTTGAAGAACCTCTGTTTTCTAGGCCCCTTTTTCTCCTGCTCCACACAGCACACCTTACCCAACAGGATTCCTGCTGGGGCTGGGAGAGCAGGGCACAGGGAAAGACACGCTCCCCAGGAGGCTGTGGATCCGCAAGGATCCCATCTGTCCCCTTCAGGGACATGTTGAAGTCACACACTTTGCACAGGAGCCTGACTCTTCTGGCAAGCTGAGCGTTCCTGAACCCTCTCCATCCTTCTCTCACACACACACACGCTGCTTCTGCAACACCGATACTGGCTTAGGTCCTCCTTGGGAAAATGCCTCCATCCTCATCCAGGAGAGGAAAAAGTGATGAGCCAGTTTGTCATCTGTCTCCCGGCATTTCGCACTACAGCACAATCACATCCCGAGGGCGACTGCTCCAGCCAAACCTACCTCCCAGTCTGGGAGGGTGAAGGCAGCCAGCATACAGCACACACCTTCCAGCCACGAGTCAAAGCAGCGGTGTAACTAGAGCGCCTGATACTCCCCATCTCATCCCAAGTCCCTCCACCTCATCTTCCACCCCCACCAGCGGCCACACAGTTCCCTGGCCCTGCAACAACGGAGACAGCACACCGAGAAGAAGAAACACATGATCTGGACATGGGTAGGACTGCGCTCCTAACAACAAGCAGCTATTTGCAGGGGAAGAATACTGTGCTTGTGGCAGCCTTCCATCTCTACCAGTCGCTGACTGAAACCCGGAGCCAGCTGGGCTTCGGCCGCGGGCTCTGCCGACCCTCGCCGCAGCTCGGACCCCAGGCGTGCTCCCGGAGCAAGCGGCCAGCAGCGAGACGCAGGGTGCTGGAGGACAGGGCCATTGAGACAGTTTGCTGAGCGCCTGTGAACGCCATGCAGCCAGGCAAGGAAGCAGAAGAGCTAAGCAAGGCCAGTCTGATTGAGGAGGTTAAGTACACCCCAAATGCTGCAAGAAGGAGCAGTTCTGCAGACGAATGTCTTTGTTCAGCCCATTCTGGGCCTCTCTCTCCAAACGTTTCCTTACCAGCCGCAGTCAGCCTCATCCCTGGTGAGCCAGTATTGACCTTAAGCCTCAGGAGGATGCACTCGTGTCAGGTACTTAGAGGACGGATCACCCTGTCTAGGAAAGTGACTGCCAGCCTCCCCAGTAAACGTGAGAAAAGAGGCAGGGAACCCAAAGGAAAGACGTTTTACAGCTATTTCCCACGACACTCCCTAAAGGGAAAAGAAATTCTGGAGATGGGAAGTTATGCTTCAAGACATCTGTTCCCTTTGCTTTTACATCTATCACAGATGTCCTTAACACTTGGTGTAAAACAGGAGATACAAATATGAAAGCTTATACGAACAAAATAATAGCTTCCTACTTAATCTTCACAAGAGATCAAGCTATTCCAGATACATTAATAAAAAGCTTCACAGCACATAGGAAATAGCTGCAAAAGAATAACCAAGTGCAATAAGAGTGAAGATGGGCAAGCCTAAATAAGACAGTGTCAAAACCAGTAATAAATTAGCATGCCTCCATCCTGAAGACAGAGAGCTAACTTGTCACTAACAGCAAGAAGCGCGTCCGTTCTGGGTGTGGATGCATCCTGTTTCCAGAAAACACTGTCCAAGATTATACTAACCACAAACTTCTCGCTGTTTTGCTCCACATGCTTGTACGTGGGGATGGAGATGGGCACAGCTTGTTTTTCCGTGTAGTCATAGAATGACTGCCCCAAAGAGTCATCGCTTGGATCGAGATTATCTGCCTCGTGAGGAGGCACGGACAACACTGTCAGAATTAACTCCTTCTCTCCTGCGCGAATCAGGTCCACCACTTGCTTGTGTGTTGCTCCTTCGACATTCACCCCATTCCTGCGAAAGAGAAAGCAGAAGAGCCGTAAGCGAGCCAGAGGTGACTGCAGAGCCTTCAAATCCTGCCAGGACGAGCCCAGAGATCCATCACACACTTGCTTCCCTTGAAAATCCCTCCAACCTCAACTGCTCTGGTTGCTCCAGTTTTATTCTGGTCTCAACTTCACTAATTTTTCCTATCGATGATTTCTCATGTTATTAGTTACTGAATTACAGACACAGCCAAAGCTTCTTTCACGCACCCCCTTGAATATTTAAAACAAGTTTTGCAGTTTTTACTATTTCCCAACGTTGTGACATGGCACATTTGTACCCAGAAAGCAAGACTTTTCCTGCCAGCTAAAGGCAAATGCAAGGAGACCACAGAACTCGGGAAGAAAACACTGGACGCGTAATACATACTACTCTGCTAGGACAAAGCCCACCTCCTGATCCTCTACAGCTCCAAAACATAAGTGGATTTCCCTAAATCTGAATCGAAGCTTCCAGGTGAACAAGAACGAGAAAGCAGGCAAGGAGGCTCCGAGAGCAAAGGTAAGCTATTTCAGAAGCCAGTGCTCCCATCCACCAAGACGCGGCAGCCACAAGCGCACCTGCTTCGGTGCAATGTAAAGGAGATGTGCGTTTGCTTCAGTTACTTCGAGGAATACTGCTCTGCCCTGCCCCAAGCAGCTCAGGAGCACTGCTACAGCGAGTAACACCTTTCTGCTTCCTAAATTGCTCCAACCTGATCACAGGAGCTCCTCCCAGTCATGCCCCAAACCCTCCAGGAGCCCCATGGAAGCTCTGAAGACCCAAGACATACCCAAGCCACCCCTCCGGCACTCCTGAAATTCCTGTGAGCCCTGGGCAGTTAACGATCCCTTGGCTCTTGCTTTGCCCAGAGGATACAGGCCGTGCCTCAGCCAGCGTGGAAAGATGCTGGACCTGTGATTTGATCTGAAAATGAAGAGAGCTGCTAGGTTCTCTTCCAAATCTGGAAAAGGGCAAGCCTGTTTCTCCTCCCGATAAGTGCTAAATTTAGCGTGAGTCTCCATAAACTTGCAGTCAAACAAGCGTCTCCGTGAAGAGTTCGGTATCCAAAACATTCCCTGTATAAACAGGAACAGGCAGAGCTTCACCCACCGCATCCCTACCAGCCAGCCCGGCCACGCTCTCGCAAGGCTGCCGGAGAGCCCGTAGCTCACCGGAGACGACAGGTCCCTTCACCTCTGCCTCCCGAGCAGCTGCCCAGGGCGAGCCTGGAACAAACCAGCAGTTCCTCACCGCTGCTGAAGCAACCATGCCTCAACCTCGGTTTGCCTTTGCTCGCACCAAGGAATTTCCCCACCAGAAAGTTCAGCTTATTCTTATTCTGCACTGCTGGCTACGGCCGATACCTGATGCGTCAGAGGAGAGCAAGACAAAAGCAGCCTGCACTTCCCCAGCCACAAATCCCAACCATGCAGGGAAAGAAAGGGCTCAGATACCCCCTCTGGCAACGAGCTACTCCTTCCCAGAGCCTGGGAACAGACTGTCATCAGCTCGCCACCAAAGACCCTGGTCACAGAATCACCCCAACTTGCCTTAAATCAAACATGGGATTTAGCTTTCAATCCCCAGCTCTCAAAGGGAAGAGAACAGCTCTTACCGCTTCACACTGATCATTTTTTAATCTAAATTTTTACTTAGAAAAGTCACCCTAGAAAGGTCTGACCTCAGCTTACAAATCTAGATGAGAGATCCCAGGCTCTGAATCAAATTTAAACTCCTGCGAGCCAGAGACAGTGCTTGTGCTTTGCCAGCAGTCGGACAAGCAAGCTTCCCCCAGTGGCCACCACCCATGGCTACCAACTCTTAGAGTTCCTGTATCGCTTCAGGGAAGGGATAACGAAGGAACGCTCGGATGCAGGCTGTGTGCGATAAGGGCACTTGAGGAGCCGTGCACATTTTTTATAGCAAAGAGGCCGTTAAGTTCAGGAAGAGGGGAAAGCCCCTCCCCGGGAGCCAGCTCTGCCCCCAAAGCAGCGAGTCTGGTGCAGAGGGCAGCCCTCGTCACCGAGTCGAGCCATCAGCCGCCAGCATCACCACACTAAAGCCACATTCACGTTCGTTCCACCTGACCGAAGCTCACATGCTGCTGGCTTATCCCAGACCACTTCCACTCGCCTAGAACGAGCCCTGTCCACAAGGTCGCACCGCCGCTGCCCAGGCGAGATTTTGGGTGGATGGGGATGGAAAGCCAGAGACCGCAGTCGCGCGAGGGCTGCTGCACGGCAGGCCAAACCAGCTCTCCTTCACACATCCCAGTCCTGCCCTGAAGGGATGAGGATAAAGGCAGGGGAGTTTAGTCACCGACCTCGAGCCCACCTCCAGCCACGGCAGGCAGAGCCCCCTCCAGCTGGCAGCGGGGGCTCCTGGCTGACCCAGGCTGCAGGACATGCCGCTTGAGCTCTCCAAAAGTCAAGGCTGGTTTTTCGTCACTCAGCCCCAGCTAGGCTGGAACTTCATCTTAATATTAACTTCCCATCAGCAAAGACCTCAGGCACTGCCCTTTCCCTTCTGCCAGCAGAACGAGAACAAACGTGCTGCTGGCTTCCTCCTCTTCCTCGCCCACACCATCCTCGGCCCCGGGTGACGTCTGCTGTCACCCATTTTCTCCCCAAACAGACACCAAACCCTGGGAGGGGGTGAGGACAGGACCTGAGACTCCCAAAATTATGACTGCAATGCATCATTTCATTCACAAAAAAAGCGGTAACACCCACTGCTGTCTCTCCATCGCTCCCAGCAGGTCTTTCTGCGATCAGATGCTGCTGTCACAGCAGCCCTGCTCGCCCCTCTGCTGTGGCGCGGTGGGAAGGAGCAGTCAGTACCGCAGCACGCGGGGCCGGAGGACTCGCACCTTTGCAATAAAGTCACCATAGCAACTCAGGCTGGAATCATCAGCGAGGAACCGGCAAAGAAAGGGAACGGTAAATCACACTACACGGGCAAATCAGGAGCAGCTGGCAAGGCAGAGGAGCACAGCTGAATGACGTGCTGCTTGCGCAGCCACGGACCTGTGGGACCCGAGAGCAGAATGCACTTTTCCCAAGACCACGGGACACTTGGCTACTTTGCTCCTCAAGGTTCTGCCTCCATTTGGAGTTGGAAAAAAGATCCAGGCATTACCTTTACCCTTCCAGGGAGTACACACGATCCCAGGAGAGGGCTGCTGAGCTGACCGCAGGGCTGGGTCCCTCCATACCACACAGAAAGGACATCCAGGTACAGCAGCGGCAGATGACGACCAGACCCAGCATATCCTCCCCTCCACGAAGGAGGTACCGCAGGTGGCACAGGGCTCTCTTCCACGCGGGATGGGAAAAAGAACAGGACTCTGCTCACAGTGGAGCAAACTGCTGCAGGATGGAGACCACAGCCATGTAACCCCCAGCAAGGTCTGCCAGACTTCAGCAGCACTCGAGGAGCAACTTCCCCAACAAATCCCTTCTCTCAGCTGTCCAGCACCAAACGTGGAGGTGGTTAAACCAGGAGCATGAGGTTCTGTCACCCTCCACGGCAGGACAGTGGGCAAGTCTCCTTCCCTTGGTGCCCTGCTTCCTCTTCGCCTCACCAGGGATGCAAGCTGCCTTGCAGGAAGGTTACCGTGGGAGAAGCTCTGAAGCTGGTGGGAAGAGGCGATGTTGGACTGGGCAGTGCAGAGCCTTCTCATGCTCTCCCTCCAGCAGGGGCATCCCCTCCCAAACAGGGCTGCAAGGGGGCTCCCAAACGCTCTCGCCCCCCTCCCGGGAGCTGGGAAGAAGCTGTCTTTGTGCTGGTTATAGTCAGTCTAGCTCGAGATTTGCCATGACTAAAAGCTCACGTTGGATGAGCTGAAGACAACGTAACCCCAACAAGCTCATTATCACATCTCTGTCGGCAACCGTCTCGCCGCGGCAGAGGGAACACACACCCCTGTGGCAGCCCACAGTCCGGCACGATGCTGAAGATGCCTGCCAAGACAGGCTGAGACTCCGGACTGTGACCCGAGGCAGTGGCACGCTACACTGCCCATCAACACCGCTGCGAGGGCAGAAACCCTGGCACGCGTGGGGCAGGATCAGGCGCTGCCAGCCTTGGCACTCGCCCGTCGGGGCTCGCCTGGTGCTACAGGCGAAGCTGAGCTCCGGGAATTACAGCAGGTTATGTTTAACAAAAGATCTTCAGCCTGTGGTTCGGCAAGCTCCTGCCACAAAAAATACATGCTGGGGGGCAGAGCAGACTGGTGTTTGTTCACCCTAATGAATTTAAAAGCCTCTCTGAGACAGAGTTTCCAAAGCACTAGGCCAAAGATGGTGAGCAGCAGCTGCAGGCTGGCACAGTCCCCTGACTGGAAGGAGGGTGAGCTGCTGAAGCACCCCACTTGCTCCCCCAGGCCTGCTCTCTCCGCTAGCACGGGCAGAAACAGTCTCGTTCACCAGCTGCATTTGACCCCAGGAATGCCCATCAGCAAGAACAGGAACGGCTGGCAAACACTGGGAGATCCTGAGGACAAAGCACGCGTTGACCAAGGAAAATTTCCCATCGTGCCAACGCTAATGAGCAAGATCCCCAAGACAAAGAGCAGAACATTTCACTTCTCCCATTTGTAAGCCAAATGACTCATTTTCTGCAACGACTTCTTAAAATTTCCCAACTATCTGTCTGTCAAGAGATGACAAGGCGATTTACTGCAAGAAAGTCTGCAATAAGCTTCCTGGAGATTAAGACCACAGCCTGTCTTTGTTCAGGCAAAGTACTGACCCAGCTGACAAACCGTCCAGGGAAAGACATCCCAGAAAGTACTCCAGCCATCCTTAAGGCTTTGCCTTTTAGCAGGTGAACACCTCCTGCCATCCCACACTCTCAGCAGCACCAACGCAGCCAGAGCCCGGCTCTGCAGTCAAGGTAAGACCGGCAAAGGTAAAACGAGCACAGCTGCATCGGGCTGGCATCACACTGCCCTCCCACCTCGGTGCGACAGAACCAGGCTGGCAAGAGCCTTGCCACGTAGATGTGGCCTCAGAAGCAAGGCTGGCAGCAGCTATCCACACCACAACTTCACGTGTCACCTGTCCCAATGGGGACGGTTTGCCAAGTCCTCATCTCCCCCCACCCAGGGCTCCACATCTTCCAGCTCCATCTAGCTCCTGCTCTGCGCATCAAGCCCATAAAATTCCAAACGTAATCAAGAAGCTCCCTGCTCCTCGGTTCTTCTGTAGCACACCTGTTCTCGCCAATATTCAGCTGCAGGAGAGATTCCAAGCGCGGTGCTGAGGCAACAGCAGTGGTGACAGACTACTCTCTGCTCTGAGAAGGGCTGATGAAGGAAGAAGAGTGAAGCCGAGATCCAGCAACAAGGGCAGTCACCACTGGGATCAGCAGCCTCCTCGGGAGAGGCTCTGCAAGTAAAGATGAACGGCTAATGAGCTTACCAGACACAGCAGTGCGGGACAGCCTCTCCAGGCCTGCCATAGCTGCAGGAGCAGGCGCTTCGTTTCCCTTCTCAAACCCAGCTGATGCCCACCACCGAAACAGCTCCATGCAATGTCACCCGCAATGCCTGACAGGGTGCGTCTGCAAAGGGGCAGCTGCAGTGCCAGCTCCCTTCCACCATTCCTTGGGAGCACAACGCATTCGCCCGAGCGATCCACAGCAGCTTTAACAGACCCAGCTCCTTGCAGCTTATCCCAGAGGAGCATTAAGTTTCTCTGTTGCACGATACACCCGAGACCATTCAAGCTAAACGGTTTCTCCAACAGGCAGCGTGTTCCAGCCCTGAACCGCTCGGTCCCCAAAGCCAGGCAGCTGCCGGTGCAAGCCCTGCTCACACTGACCATCCCGGGGCTGTTCAGCTGAGGCCGAAGCAGTATTTCTCCATTTGTCATCACCCAAAGGAAGGGAAGCCAGCCTTCCTCTTTTACAGCTGAGCAATCCAGACCCTGTCCAACACTATTCAAAACAGGTTTAAAAACCCAGGAAGACTAACAAATGCAATTCCAGTGACCTTTCCTATTTCTCTGATGTGGGAGAGACCAGAAGGCAGCTGGGATAATTACCATTTTCACTGAAGCCTCTTACAACATTTTAAGGAAGTTTTAATGTGCCTGTGCATATTTACATGCATTGCTCTGGCAAACAGTGTGACTGTCATTCACCCGCTTCAATCATGAGAGCAACGATTCCTTGCAAATTAACACTTCTGAAACACCCTGAAAGACAACAAAGATTGTTAACACTTCAGAAGGTTAAAAACTAAGTATTACTGAAAAGCAAACAAGTAGTGACTCAATAGGTGGAAAGCTATTAGTCTCGCTGAAAAAGGAACAACATTTTGGACACTTCAGAAACCAAATCTTTATCAAATCCACCCTGGAAACTCAGGAGCAGTTAACTGCAATCAGCTTCTACACTGGCAATGGGAGACACGATGCAGGTCAAGGCCTCCTTGGGTTTGCCTTCCCTGAACCATCAGCAAAACCACCCCGAGAAGGGCAGAGACGGACAGAGCTGCCAGACTGCAGGCCTGCCAGCACCGAGCTGGACTGCTTCGGCGTAACCTTTCTGACCGACATCAAAGCAATGGTTTTTATCTGTTCTTTTTGTAGACCCAGATTCTTCTCCGGCTCAGTTCAAGCTGCTGACGACCAAGTTCAAGCCCGTGACAGCAGCTTTGTTTTCCCAGCCGTGCTCTTCCACAGAGCTCCAAGCAGCATCAATGAGCCCCCGAGGACTCTGCAGACCACACACTGAAAACCACCGTCACAGGATGCTCCTCCAGAGATGTCTGTGAAAAGCCTGGCAGGGTCTCGCACTCCAGCTCTTCAAAACAGCATCCCAGTCCCACAGCAGCCCGGCACGTGGGCACTTATGAGGCCTCTCGACCACCTTTTGGTCCGCAGCTTACGTTTTGTGAGCACAGGTTTGACTCTCAGCAAAAAGAAACTCTCCCCTGCCTTGTATTTTGTCCATCGCTGCTTCCTCAGCACTCAGGCTGGTGAACGAGGAAGGGAAACAGTGGGTACAAAATCCAGCCGACACCACACCAGGCACCAATGTCCAACACATCCCCAGCAGCTCTTCCCTGTCAGGAGCCATTTCCACCGAGCCTACAGAGACTGACCCATTTGCTTTGTTATCTTGAGCCAAACAAAGCAGGAGCAGAGCACGTAGGTGGCAGAAATGGGTTTAAATTTCTCCAGCTTCAGTCATCGTGCCCATTCCTAGGCACATACAGAGTTCTGTTTAAATAGACTGCAGAAGTGTTAAACCAGGGTAGATAAAAAGGCTCTTGCATTTATCTAATTGTACACTTAATGGAAAACCCAGCACACGAGGGTTCTTCATTTACCCACTGCTGTTATCTCTCAAGAAAGAAGAGATACATTTGCAGTTTTTCACTCAAACAGCCAATGCCAGCCTTACTGAGCACACCCAGCAGAGGCTGAAAGGCGCAATCAGGAGACCCGAATTATTCCCAGTTCTAATCTACAGCCTTAACCAGGAAAATCCACTCCCTGTGCTTCAGCAGCCCTGTTCATAAGCGGGGGACAGATGCTGACCTATGGTAAAATGCTCCAAAAACACACAGAGGAAAGCGAGGGACGGAGCCCGGAAAAGCCGGGGTGAATTCAGGAATGCTGCCGGGAAGACGGTGTGTTTAAGAGGCAGGGGGAGCAAAGACACCGATCAGCTGGCCATCAGAGGGGTTTTAGGTCCGCCAAGGCCACCAGCCATACTCAACACGTCTCGTGAGTTCCCACTGCTGCAGCTACAGCCGAACAACAACCCACCTCTGAGGCAGCGAGCGGGCTGTGCACCCCCACACGTCTTCCACCTTCGTACCACATCCAGGCGCATAAGACAAAGCTTCCAACACCGATTCAATCCACTTCCTAAATTATCTGAGGTTAAGGACAGGGGCACCCTTAAAGGCTTTGACCAAGGTAAAGCCCGCTGACCATTTTGTATAGTGAATTTTCTGGCCCTGTGTGCAAGCAGCAAAATACTGCGAATAAGCAGAGCATGCGGCTGCTGCCTCCTTTCTACAGACTGTTCTGGACTTATCCAAAGCAAAACCAGCTTTTTCTGTTCCAAGTTGATCACAAAATTAGACTTTAGACCAAGAAGTGATAAAGAGTTTAATCTCACAAAGGAAATACCTTTTACCCCGCACACCAGGAACAAGTCAGTCCCACTCAGGTTCAGAAGCAGCAGTCTCTGGTGGGGGTTAATCCATCAAGCCCCGTATCGAGGGGTACGACACCTTCCCTTGAAGCAGCCAGTGCTGCGACCGTTTCAGACGCTTCTCTGATGCAGGAACGAATGATGGAGACTGATCCTCTGGTACGGTATCCCCCTTCCCTCGCAATCACACCTAGATCAGACCAGTTTTCCGCTGCGCACAGTTCAGTAATATTGAGAACAAATCCCTTCTTTTATCTGTTCAATTATTTTTGAGTGAGCTTCTCTGCAAACAAAGCAAACGCTAGTGAGATTTTCTTCTGTCAAGATTAGTTATGATTGTCATTCAGGGTGATAATCAAGAACTAAATTAGCTTTCATTGTCTGTCTCCAATGCCCTCAACACCCACAAACACACAACCAGCTAAGAAGATTAGAGAGCACACCATAGCTATGTTGCAAAACCAGCCTTCAAAAGCAAGAGGTCTGAGCTAGACGCTAGATACAGGAACGTGATGCAGCGAAGGATGGCAAGGAAGAACTGTGTAGCGGGCACAGGACCCTAAATAAACTCTTCAGACAACACCTGAAACACCCTTTGATTTTGGATGAGGACTGGGAAGCAGGTTGCGCTCCAGCTCACAGAGAAAAACCACGCTGCTGTTACTGTGGCCGGAGCCCTCAGCCGTGCAGGGACGGGAGGTCTCTGGGTCCTCCAGCACCATGAATCTCCAGAGTGGGCTTGGGAAAAGCCGTGGGGCAACAGACCCCAGCGACAAGAGTTACCACGTGCTAAATACCCCATTACTCTGCAGCAGCCTCACTAATTCCACCAAGGCCATGCAGAAGCCTCACCTCTCAAGCTTCAAAAAGCCTCTCCACAAAACTCTCTCCCAGGCCAGTTTGCTCCGGGTTGCAGGAGGTAGAAACAAAGTCCCACTTGGGAATAAACAGCCTGTTTGGAGAGCACCTACCCTGCACGTGCTCTCGGCACTCAGACACAACGTGAGATCTCCAAAGACACTGACAGCCAGCAGTTACTCCTGAGGCCCCACTGCCCAGCTCCAGCCCGGCAGCCCGGCTTTTGGCGAGTTCACCGCCGCTGCTGAACCTGCTGTGGGTCCTGCGGGCAGACGAACCGTGTGCTGGGGCCGGATTGCTGTGCCAGGGAAGCAGCTGCTGCAGCGGATGGGCCCCCATGCCTCCCAGGGAACCCCACCCCCACCATTGTGCGCAGGGTGCTGCTGTGGAAAGGAAGGGAAATCAGAGCTATTTTTGGAGTCTTGTTTTATTGTTTGCTACTCCAACTCACAACCATGCCACAATTTACTTGCAGGAATTGGATTTTAATAGACCCAGGGAGAAGGAGCGTCCTCTTGGCAGAGCATACAGAGACAGTGGGACCTGATGCCGCCACAACATGGCTGGTACCACGTAGTGGTTTTGGGGGCTGATTTATGCAGCCAGGTTAACAAAAGCAAAGGCTGAGATTGGAAAAGAGCGAGTGGACAAGAAGATACATGGCCAAATTAAAAGCAACTTCTCCCCGGAGATAAGTGACAGATAAAGCAAGAGGAAATCCCCCGTCCTTCCAGCCGCAGTTGCTCCCTGCCCTGCAGAGGGGGAAGCCAGAGGTCCAGAGAGCCACAAGCAAACACCCCTCGTGCCCCCTCGTTAACTGTCGTTATCTGCAGGTCTTAATTCTTTCAAACACCACCGCACGGTTCAGCAACAGACTAAAGGCCCTCACCTCGTGCCGGCGACCGAACCCCATTCCAGCGTCAGCCTCAAAACCTACCTCTGATTTCAAACATGGCATTTTAAGTGTTTCCCCACAGCGGGCATAAGGAAGAATTTCAGCTCGGCACCTTGCAACGCATGCAAAATATTTCCCCTCGGTCAATAAGCGCTGTTCTTTCAAGTAGATCCTCCAGGTGCAGAATTCACCCCCTGAATGGTTCTTCTGCACAGAAAAATCAAAGTGTAAAGTATTTGGGTCACACGGGAGAGCGCCAAATCCCAACAGCAAGCTTTCTGCAAGGCACGGCCAGCTCTCTAGCCACGGGCTAGTCAGAACAGATCTCCTCTGCTGGGCCCAAACACATGCTGTTGTCCTTCACACACTGCAGCCTGCAAAGACTGGCAGCAAAGCATTCCTGCTGCTATGAAATCCCTGTAATTAATAAGTAATTGAACTCAACCAACTCGGCATGAAGTACAAATACGTAAGGATCAGGAGGTATCGCACAGCTCAGCACAGGCAGAACCAACACCAAGAACCGCAAGACGAAGGGGAACACGCTAAGAAAAATACACCTTGACATGCTGAGGCTACAGAAATCCCTCAAAGCAATTTAACCGATGTCAGTAGTCCACAAACACAGGCTCAAAGTTTAAAGGTTTGTGGATTTGGGTTTGTGTTGTTGGGTTTTTTTGAGGGGGGAAGATCAGTTTCAACACAGCTGAAGCATTCCCATGGAAAGATGTTTTCAGGCTCACATTACAATTCTTGCTGTCAAGAATCAGCTACCGCCCAGTGTTGGACAACCAGAGCTCCCAGTGACCGAGAGGAAGCAAAACCAAGCAGCTGGTCCCATCCCTGAGCATGCACGTCCATCTCTGCCGCCTCCCGCAAGGCCACATGGCTGAAAGGCAGGCCACCAACTCCAGAGAACACCCCTGTCTCGTCCCAGAGGTACCTCCCCCCCCCCCCCAGGAGGGTCTCTACATTGAAGACCGAGGGTCCCACGGATCAGAGGAGGGTCTGCACCCTCGCACACCTCATCCCGGCCCCAGCCAGCTCTCTTGCGAGGGCACCCGTGGGCTCACCCAGCCCAGCTCCTGCAGCTGTGGGCCTCTCCCCACTCCCGCAGACTTCCTCAGGGTGAGCTCCCCCTTCCTTCCAGCCACCTCCTTTCACATCTCCTAACCTACTTCCCCTCCTTACCAGGGATCTCTCCCGAGAACAGCTTTTCTCTAGGAGCTCAGTGCCTCCCCAGGCAAATTCCCCACTGTGGCCACCCTCTCCCACCAGCCCTTCCCGGCCGGGGAGGCAGATCCCTGGACGTGGCTCCTACAGATATTCCTGCTGCCTGCGAGCCCTCCCTGCTCTGCCGTCCGAGGGATGCCCCCCAGAAATCACGGTGGGGGAGCACCTCCCCAGGGGCAAGGGGGTGAAGGGGAGCCCACACTCACCCTCCAGGGGAAGGGGCTCTTTCCTGAGGCTGTCACCCACAACCCCACCACACACCCCATGAAGAAGGGGATCCTTTGAAGAACCCCCTGGAAAACCGAGCGCTTCGCCTTCAAGGAGACAGAGCCTGGCCCCCTCCACCCCAAACCCTCAGCCGGGAAGGCTCCGGCCCACCGCTCCCTGGAAGACGCCCCCTAAAACCCTCGGTGAGAGGGTGCCGGCAGCCCCCACCCCCGCTGTACGAGGGGGTCCCCGGGATGTGAGGCTCCCTCGTGAGGGGTCCCCAAAGCCCCCGCTAAGGGGAGGCCAGGCCCCCCGAGGGCTCCCGGTGAGAGGACCCCAGCGCAGCCCCCCCAGCCCTCAGGGAGCAAACACCAGGCCTCTCCTCAGGAACCCCCGCAGCAGCGCAGCGGCCTCCCGGGGGGCCCCCCCCGAAGCCCCTGGTGAGAGCAGAACAATCCCACCCCTCAAGCCCCTGCTGGGGTCCAACCACCCCCACCAGCCCCCACGTCCCCAACGCAGGGAGGCCGGCCGACCCCCACCGAGCCCCCAGCGAGGCTCAGCCCCCCCCCAGGGCTCGGCCCTCCGCGGCGGCGGGGGTGGCGGCGGGGCGGGGGCAGGCAGCCCCCCAGGCCGGGCAGGGCGGGCGGCGGCCCCCCCCGTACTCACACCTCCAGGATGCGGTCTCCCTTGCGCACCCCGGCGCGGTCGGCGGCCCCGCCGCCCAGCACGGCGCTGACATGCTGCAGCGGGGCGTACAGCTCGCCGTTGATGCTCCGGAGCTGGCCGCCCTCGCTCACTTGACCGCGTACGTTAAAGCCGTAACCGGACTCCGACTTGACGATACGGACGACGCGGGGCCCGCCCGGCCCCGCCGGGGCCCCCTCACCGCCACCGTTCCGGTGCGGCGCGGCCGCCGAGCGCGGCAGCCCTTCGCCCTCCTCGTCCGCCATCTTGGCGAACAGCACCCGGCCGGCCCGTCACGCGCCCACCGCCGCGCCGGCCGCCGTAGGGCACCGCCCCCCTCCCGGGCGCGGGGCACGCCGGGAAATGTAGTCCCGCCGCCACACCCCCCGCGCAGGGCACGCCGGGAAGGGTAGTCCGCAGCGAGGCCTTCCGGGAGCCGTAGTGCGGCGGTAAAGGGGGCGCTGTGCCCGGCGGCGCCGTGGCGTGACGTCACAGCAGTGACGTCACGCGGCACCATAAGGCAACTGGTGGCAGAGAGGGGCCTTACTGCAGGGTGGGGAAGGGCAGTTTGGGGCCAGGCCTCGCTGTGGGCCCTGGGGGTCCACAGGCCTCGCTGCCAGCCCCTGGGGGTCTGCAGGCCTCAAGCATCCTGGCCATGAGGGGGACACAGGGCAGGGCAGGAGAAAACCCCTGTCCCCAGGGAGGAGATACGCCACAGCAGGCCCACGCTCTCCGTGGCTCCCTTCTGTCACAGCCACAGCCCTGGCTGCCACAGTGGTGGGTGGCAGAGGCCACCGTGTGGAGCGGGAGCACCAAGGAGGCACTGAAACGCCACAGGCTCCGGCCTCAAGCCCAGCTCACACCCCGCCAGTGGGGCTGCTACAAGGCTGCTCTCCAACTGCCTAGGAGGTGTGCTATGGTAGAGATGGAGGAGCTCCAGTTCTGGATCAGAGTGCCACACCTCAACCCAAGCCCAGCTGCCTTCCCACCCCGGGGCACTGGGGCCAGGCTGCACGGAGAGGGCAGCCATGGGGGACTGTTGAATTCCAATCCAAAAGGAGCCAGCTGAGCCCACAGCACCCACCACTGCAGCACACAGCAGCAGCTCACTCCTGTGGAGCATGGGACTGGGAGTGTGACATTTGACACAGGGGCAAGACAAAAAAAAGAACAGAAAAGAAGGTGCACACAGCCACCGAGAGAAGCAGGGAGCCCAGCCAGCACAGCCCAAACCACCAAACCCACCCCCGTACATTTCCACTGTTTACATCTATTCAATGGACTACAGTCAGAGGGATTAAGGCACATGTATTTTTGTATTAACGTGGTCAGTACAAACGCCAACAACTTTCCTCTAGAGGTACCCAAGCTCCTTTCCTGAGCATGGGCACACACGAGACAGGTAATAACTCGCAAACCCAGAGGAAGCTGGCTGGTATTTTCCAGTTCAAACATGGGACAGGCAGTCCTCAACTGTGCTCCTGTGGAGGTGGACAGCAGCAATCATGCCTGTCACCACATCATTGGAAGAACACCAATAATTTATTGAAATAAATACAGGTAACAAACCAAACAGCCTCTGGGTTTAAACACTACACGTATGTCAGGTACAATTTCTCTACGCTCTTGGGAAAAGCATGGTGATACGCTGATTTTTGGCCACGTGAGCCTTGGCCAAGTCTGGAGCAGCCAGATACGTGCTGGAGATCGGAGGTGGAGGCTCCCAACTTGTCATGCGTTGGGCTTCATTGTAGGAAGGAGTCCATTTTAAGGAGGATTTCTTTCTTCTTTGAAACAGTGAATTTTTAATTTATTTTTTTTTTTTAACCAAAAAATGGTAACCCCAAGTCCATGTTGGCAAGCTGCAAGCTGAAGGGGGGGCTCTGTTTGGATGAGGCCCTTCAGAAGCAAAGGCTGCTCTCACAGAGCAACCCCAGCAAACCCAGGACTGACCAGGGAAGGCGAGCCTGGCACTCCAGCCAGAGCGCCACCTTGTCCACGCCGGGGCTGGTGGGTCCCAGCCTCCAAACTGGCATCCGTGTGACCTTGGGACCCAATGGAGACAGCAATGTGGACGCTTCCCAAACCTCCTTCCTCTGCCAGGACCGCCCCGGCTACATCTGTCCTCGGCTGCCACAGTTCTCCAGGGCACAGCCCTCCGCCGACAGCTCCGGGGAGACTCTGGGAGCACAGAGGCCAGAGGACGGCAGTCAAGCAGGGAAATCCAGTCAACGATAACAAGGGGAGTCTTCAGCTCGGACCAGCCCTCGAAACTCATGTTTCCACTACTCGAATGAGAGGCAGTGGCTTGGGGCCTGACAGCCTTTTGCTGCAAGAGACAGAGGGGTTTTGTTCAGCTAGAAGAACTTGGATGGGGTTTGGGGAGAAAACCTGCAGGAGAGGGTCCTGCCCCAGCCCTGGTCACAATAGCTCCCCCCAAAACCGGCCACAGGAGGGATCTCTCCTCCCCTGTACTCCCCTGAAGGAGGGATGCAGGAACAGAGACCTCTCTGCAAACAGAAAAAAAACCCCACACAATGCACATCCCTGAGTCCCAGCATCATCTCCCAGACTGCAGCTCCTGCTGCCCCAGGTAGAATGTGGACCCTGAGCAGCCAGACAGGCTTCCCCCCATCGCTGGAGGGCACCTGCTCCCCACACACCTGCTCACATACTCCGACTTCGAGCGTGCTCTGGAGCTGTGGCCGCCCCGACTGACTTGCTTCTCGATCAGGTGCTCTATGCGGTCGTGCATCTCCAGGTTCTGCAAGAGATGGAGGCACTGTTAGCGAGGAGGAGCTGGGGACGGGCAGGCTGCAGGCACACGGAATGCTTGCTGAGGAACACTCTGGTATAATCACTTGCAATGGGGCAGCTTTTTCTTGAGGGAAAAGAAATCTAGCTGCATGGAAGGACTGCTCACTAAAGGAGAGCTGGGATGGTTTGTGAGACCTGCTGGACACCCACCAGAAACCTGCCAGCATGCAATCTCCAATCCTGACCCTGTTTTCCACCTGGGTTCACAGCGGGCTGTGCTCACACACACTGCCCCCATGCAGAAATTACCAGAATGTGTCACCAAGAAGGGAAGACAATGCTAGAAGTGCCAGTGCAGTCTTGGTTTTTCTCCAAAAAAGGAGAGGTTTGACACTTGTTACAATCCTAGAGGCTGGAATGCAATTTTAATTTCTGACACGCATGCACTCAGCTGCAGCTTTGTAAGCAAGGAGGGTTTTGCTGCCAGAGAAATGTGCTTGATGAGATTACTTTGGACTCGGCTTCAGTTCACAGCTGCTCCAGCAGCCCAGGCTGCACTGGAAACCACCACACCAGCCTGGGGAACCAGCACAGCCCCTGGGGCTGCGGAGGGCATGTTTTCCTACATGAAGCAGGTGTCAGTGCCAGGGAAGGGCTTTGCTGCCAGCCACCCTGCCCAGAGCAAAGCTCACTGCCGTGAGGGAGCGCAGCCACGACCCGCAGGCACACACAAACCTGTCACACAGGAGGTTTCAGTGAGAGGCTCCCAGCTCAGAGCAGACCCCGTGCACCCCCCTGAAACATCCCTGCTAATATGCACCTCAGCCTCCAGGTAAGCGACTCTCTCCTTGAGCTCCTGGATCATGGCATCTTTGGCTTGAATCACCGTTTTGGAGTTCTGGAGCTGTAACAGAAAAGTTCACAGCAGTTGAAAATCCCTCTTGTGTATGGCTGGGCTAGGGAAATGTCTAGGAAGGAGGGCAGCTTAGCCAGCCACCCTTCTGCCTGTTAACACCCACAACATTAACTCCGAGGTCTGCATAAAAATCAAAACCCCCCTCAAATTAAGTCTGAGAATTAAGCCCCAGGTGAAGGAGCCTTCACTCACAGGCTTGAGATTTAACTCTTTCAGCAGGCCAAGCTGGGTGCACAGCGCTCCTTTTACACTGCTTTTATTCCCTTCCCCAGCCCAGGGCAGCTCGCGCCGCAGCGCTGTGGGCTGTCACCCTGGGGTCAGTCCCTGCTGCAGGACAGGGCTCTGGGCTGCCTTTGAACTTGTGTCCCTCTGGTCCCTCAGCCCCACAAACCAGTTCTTTGCTTTCAAGCAGCTTATATTTTTTTTTTCTTTTTCTTTTTTTCTTTTTGACCCCTCCAAGTCCTCCTAGGCTGTCCCCTGTCTGTCCTCCCACCTCAGCCCCACTTCTCTCACCTGCTCGATCATCTGGCGGACTTTGCGTTGCTGGCTTTTCAGCATGTCATCCAGATGGTGTATCTTCTCCCGCAGCATGGCCACCTCCTTCTCCAGCTGTGCTGACCTGGGAAAAGGAGAGGACGAGAGTCCAGGAGCCATCTGATGGCTTCCCAGAAAGGGAGCACCCACCCAGTTATGCCCAGAGCAGCTTTTTATCAGCCAGGTCTCCTCTACAGCCACACAGGTCTTGAAATATTTTGGCTAGACAAGGTAAGGAGAGGCAGAGACAAAACCTATTCAAGCAGGAGCCACAAAGACTAGCAACCACAGACTGCAGGGACACAGGAACATCAGGAAGAGTCAGACCACAAAACAAGGCCTTCCAGAAACAAGCCACTGCCAATTAGCCCCTGGAGCACCAGGATACCAGCTGGGTGGAACGAATCTGACATTATGGGAAGAATCGGCTGCTCCGGAGGCTCCCTAGGACCTGCCCCGAGCTCCCAGCCCGCAGCGGGGCCGCTAGAGGTCTCCGGGCAGCCCAGCTCCAGAGCTCTGGATCTCTCCGAGCAAAGCAAAACTTCAAGAGGTATTTGGAGATTAGTCAGCTCTTGGGAGTAGGGTGCTGTTTTGCAAGCCAGAGAGCAAGCACGCCCTTCGCAGGAATGTGCAGTCATGCCCCAGCGAGCTGACACCCCGACCCAGCGGCGTGGGCTTGCTCTGGAGTTGGCAGCCGAGCCAGAGGCCAAGCCTCACCGGTCTTGTTCGGCGAGCTTGTCACCTTCCACGCTTCTCAGCCTCGCCAGCTCTGCTTCACCTTCTTTCATCTTCAGCAGCAAACTCCTGTGCTCCTGTGGCGGAGTGAGAGGCCGAGTTACACACGCGGAAACAAGTTGCAACACATGCTCCCTGGCCTCTGCCGCACAGCAGGGAGCTAGAAACACCCAGGGAGCCAGGCAGGCTCAGCTCAGCCTCCCCGCTGAATCTGCGGGTTGTTTTCATGAGCGTTAAATTTACATGCGAGAGACAGGCAGGCAGGGTAGCCACAGAGGTGACCGACAGCAGTCGTCCCACTCCTTTACCCCTAGGATACAGGCAAGGCACCAACCCATCTCCTTCCCTGCTGTCAGGCCAGGGAGCGCAGCCCCAGATCATGCTCGCACTGCACTGTTAGATTTATGACTTTAATAGTACTACGAGCAGACCACAGCTAAAAAAAAATAAATATATATAATCAAGGCTGGAGGTTGTGTTCATGCCCCCATGAGAAGAACTGGGTGGCTGTCTAGACTGTGTACTCGTTTCCAGGATCCCTGGAAGAGTCTGCACAGACCAACCAGATCTTCTAGACCTGGGAAATGTGAGTCTAAACTGGCAACAGTCAATTTTCAGCTGCTCCCAGCAGCTGGCTTTGCCCGATGCTGTTGGGTTAAACCTGGTTGGGAAGTCAAATGCTCCGTACGGTGGGTACTCTGCAGCCGGACCAAGACCCGCTGCGGTGTCTGCGCTGAGCACTGCCAAACTCATCACCACTGGGCTCTTCCATTCCCCGCCCCAGCAGAGCGGGACCAGGCAGCTCTGCTAATCCCATCAGCCCCCCACCATGGCTTCAGGGACGGTACCTTCTCCATCCCTGCCATGAGTCTCTGCAGCTCATCCATCTGCACCTCCTTCTCCACCACGCTCTTCTCTGCTCTCCGCAGGGCAGAGCTTGTCTGCTCCACTTCCTCCTGGTACTGCGAGACTGTCCTCTGCAAGCAAGATGGAGATGCCTTTAGTCCTGACCCTCGCGCGCCTGGACACCCGAGCCCTCTCCTGAAGCCGCACTGGTGCTCGAAGCCTTGGCAAGCAGATCCTGCTGCAGGCAGCCGGGCGTCTCGGCAAACAGCCCGACATGCTTCAGAGAGAAAAGCTTCTTTAGAAAACTCCCCGGCTTCAAAGCACTTCAAAGGAGCCAGCGCTTAAACGCTGTAGCAATAAAGGCTCCTCAAACGCAAGAGACATGTTCGTTCTCAGCCACACGCGCTCTGGGGCTGTTTGCAGGCTCCTCTCGGGTCACCTGCCCAAGGAACTGACCTCAGCCAGCCCCACACCTGCACCAACAGCTCAGGGACTGAGAGGGGACAAGGGTGTCCCCGGGGGTCCCCACGGCAGCTGGAGAGCAGGCTCAGACAACAAGGCACACTGAGAACATCTGGGCAGCGCTGGCAGGATCAACAACCACCAAAACCCCCTCCTCTGCCACCCCCGGGGATGTCCATCAGGCTCAGAGCCTGCAGCCGGCAGCATAGCTGACCCCAGACCCCAAAATGCCACAAAATGCCACCAAACCACAACTTCCCAAGTGCAAGGATTGATGGACTGATATCCCCAGGGCGCGTGCCACCGCGGCAGGCGGACAGACATCTCTGTGCCGGAGGAAGCGGTCGTCGCTCAAACCCACTTCCCCAGTGGACGTTGTCCCCTGACCTGCTGCGGGGAACCCCCCAGGCTGGCCAGGACCAGTTTGGTCTGCAGGACAGGATGCGAGCCCGGACGTCACCGCTGTCACCAACACTCAGAGCTGCGAGGTGACGCAGTCAGGCCCAGCCCATCCGGGACATGAGCAGTCACCAGAAGACACACCGAAAGGGACAATTAATCACAGGGCTGAAGAAGGGAGGGAAGTGAATGTGACAGCTTCGTCAGCACCACGCGGCAGGCAGAAGCCAAGGAGACCCGTGCAAAGGGCTCGGGTGCCTCCCAGTCAGCTTGCCCGCCTCGATGGCAAACAGCCCTGCAGAGAAAGGGGCTGAGCTCCCAGAGAGACCACCCAAGCCAGCGCTGCCGCAGCAGCCCAGCACTGTGGTGGGGAACCACAGCCTTTGTCCCTGCGCAACCTGTAGGGATGCTCTGCTGGTCCCCATTCCCCACAAAACACCTCTCTTGGACACTGAGCCTGGCTACAGTTGGAAAGACTCAGCAGAGTCTGGGGGGACCACCTTCCAACCTGGCTGCTGCTTCTACTTTATGCGATTTTTAACTGGGAAAGCACTTAGGTCTTCAGACTCATCTGGGCAACCAGGGAGGCAGTTTGCCTCCCAGGTTTGGACTCCCTGGTGTGTTTTAACAGCGTGCACCAAGCCCACTGCCCTGCGAGGAGAAGCCAGGCACCTCCAGCAGCCCAAACTCACATGCCCATGTGGCTCCTCAGGCTTCCAAAAGAAAAAAAAAACCCCAAAATAAAATAAAAATCATGCTTTCCCAGCAGAGAAGTGCACAGCAGAGTCACCTCAAAGGCTTTCTTTTCCAACTGATGACGCTTTTCAGCCTCCTGCAGCTTTGTGAACAGCCTCTTTGCCGTCTGTCGGATCTTTTCGACGTCTTCACCTGAGCAGTCCTCCTCCTGCAGAGACAGTAACAGGACAGGATGAGCAGTCAGGAGGTATCAAAGGAGCCCTCCACCCCAATGTGGGCAGCGCTGCTGGTGACAAAGCCCGGTAACATCACTTCTCAGCTTGAAAAAAAAACCCGAAAGGCGCTCCTGTCCTCACCTCCCACGCTCAAGCCGACAGCTTCCAGCCCTCAAGATAACGCACACAGTATCCTTTGGTTGCCTTCCAAGCCCTGTTTGCAGGATGCCATCCTGATCTGCACTTGGGCAACCTGAAACCCCGCAACATGAACCAGGTCCACAGCAACCCAGCCTGAAACCCCAGCCCAGAGCATCTGCCCCAGCCAGGGGAAAGACAAAGAGCTGGAGAAATATTTACCAGCTTAAGATTCCTGTTATCCCTTCTGCTAAAAACGTCTTGTGTGCAGAGGTTTAAAAACCCATTATGCACATTTTTATTGCTTTAATAGAGCTGCCCTCCATTTCTGATCTGACCCTGATAAAAGGACTAGGGTTTGCTGCAGGAGCACCCGATCGTGTGCTGAAGAGGTTTGAAGTTACCTGCTGGGAGGAATGGATCAAACTAAACCCGATACTTCTTTCCGTAGTGCTGCAGTCCCCCTCTTTAGCTCCATACCTGCTCCTCCCAGGAATCGGCACGCAGCCTCTCAGGGTACAGCCAGCTCCCGTTCTGCTTTTCCAGCACAACCTGCGTAAGCAAAGGACAGATGGACAGGGATGTAACGCTGGCTGGCATGGCCGCTCGCGCAAGAGCACAGTCACATGCAGACAGCTAGCTCTGGGGCACCGCAGCAACTCAAGACTGAGGGTTTTTTTTTCTGCAAATGAACATGCAATAGTGCATTTGGCCAGCCAATGCGTTTTGCTTACTGACTCCTCGTTATGGGCTTGTGCAAGGTTTTGAATTTTGCGTGTAAACGGTGCTGATGTAGCTTTCATTTGCCACAAGCGCCTCGATCTTTAAGGCCCCTTCTATCATTTTCCGGACCCGAAGATGACATCTTTTTAATAAGTCAATGCCATTTAATGCCCGAGAAATGCTCCCGTTACCTGTGCATGCTGTTTATCTCCTTGTCTGTTCTCAAGTTTACTACTTAAGTCTTCCCGCAGCTTCTTCAAAGAACTTCTAGCCTGGCAAAGGCAAGTCAATTTAGCTTGATCTGCACGGACAGTGTCACTCAGCTTAACAGAAATCAAACAAAGGCACGATGGCTGCTATGATGCCCTGCGCCGATATGCAGTCGATGGCTTCTCTGCCAGCCTGACCCTCTAGTTTTACTATAGCCCTGCCTGCAAGCAGCACCGTCTCTGGCAGATACCATCCTTGTGAGGCAGCTGTCCCACACGATCATGGGAATGAAAAAAAAAATTAATAAAAAACCCCCACAACCAGGCAACAATCTGGAGAAGCTACTGATTTTTCATGCATTGGTCTTCTTCACCTTTGAAGGGCTGAGAAGACCCTTGCTGTTCCCCAGCTCCCTCTCTGCCTTGCTGCAGGACGCCGACAAGTACAGTCTTGACTTGCAGCTACTCGAATTAGTCAGAGCAAGTGAGCCAGCGGAATGATTTACAGGCTTTTACAGCAAATGCTGTCCCAACGCTTTTCAAAGAAAAGCCTTCTTGAAGCATTAACAGCATGGCTTCATCCCTACCTCTTGATTTTAGATGCCTGAGGCGCTGGGGGAAAGCAGTTTGCTGGAGACTGGGCAGCGGCAGGGCAAGGTGAGAGCACGTGTGGCCCCCGGGTCAGCAATCGAGCCCATGGGGACAGCAGTCCATGACTTTGATCCAGCTGGATTGAGTCATCCCCAGTTTTTGTACCACGACCCAGTGCAGGGCACTTCTCTTGGATGCAGGCGGACTGGTACCACCACCGTGACTTACTGGTTTAGCTGATTCCCTTGGGTTTCGCATGCAGGATTAAGTTGTACTGCACGGTTAGGCTGCTTCAGCTATTCTGATAAGGCTATGTACAGCCTTTGTGGCCAGACGAGGTCCAAGTCCTGCTCAGCTCTTGCTAAGAGGCCCTTTTAAAAGCCAGCTCCTGTCTCCATCTGAGCTGTGGGGCGCTACAGGAAAGCTCCGATCAGAAAAGCTGAAGCCGAAGCCCCAGGAGTGGGAAGGCTCACACAGAAAAACGGCAGCATCCAGGTAGCTGCGAGATAAGGTCTGGGTGAGCAACACCCCCAGAGCGCTGCAGCCCGGGGCAGGCGGGAGCCAGGCAGGTCTGGGCTGCACGCAGCAGGCAGCGGGAACAGACTGTTTGCTTTCAGGAAGGGAAAAAACATGCGTTTTGGCAGAGGAGTCAGAAGGATGACGTAGAAGATCTGAAGGCTGCCCTACCAGATCTGCCCCTCGCTGCTCCTGGGGCCAGCACCCAGCACAGAAACTGCCCCATGAGAGAAAACTCACATTTAATATTTTCCCTCCACTTTTTCTCTTTTTTTTTTTTTTTTTGCTTTGCTTTTTTTTTTTTTTTTCAGGCCAAGCTTTCCAGAACATGCATGCAACCGCTTCAGTGCCTTGCAACCAGCTCTCCAGAAATAACATCCCCACCAGGAGCAGAGGCAAGGGTTAAACTTCCGAGAGTCTCATCATCTAGTTTACTTTGGGAGATGAGACATACCAAAGAAACTGCCTTTTAACAAGAGGCTCTAGTTGTGCCGCACCCAGGCATGCAGGGGACAGCCTTGGGGGAAAGTCATCACGCAATTCTCTTCAAATTCAGTCCATATAGCAGAGCAATTAGTCAGGCTGAATTAATTTATGGCGCTTGATTAGGCTACTGCCCTGTACAGGCAAGTCAACAAACTGGAGAGTTCAGCTCCACTGCCAGTTTGCCAGAGTGGCTGGGGCTCAGCTGGGGCTCGAGTGCCACAGCCGGCACGGGCATTGCCACCGCTCACAGGGAAACCCCAGGAGATGTCCCTGGGGGAAGCAGAGTGCCCCAGACCCTCACCCGCAAGCCCCTGCGCAAGCCAGAGCCCCTTGCAGATGTTAACTACCTCTTGAATGTAACGAACTTCACTTTTCAGCTGGTTGACGTGTTCGTCGTGGTTCATGCCACCCTCAGCCCGCGCCTTGAGATAAACCTGCCCAGGAGAGACAGTGGCAGCACGTCAGACCGTCCCGACTCCGGCCAGCCCGGGAACACCAGCAGCAAGCCCAGCTCCGCAGGGACTGGGACATGGAATCCCACTGCTTCCCGAGGCATGTTGTCCACAGATTTCCCATTTGCGGTTAATTCCCTGGCATTTTTAGAAGCTGCTCCTCCTCCTGTGTGACCCCCACCCCACAGAGCCCCTGCTGCTGCCCCAGGTTCTTGCTGCATCCCCCCAAAGCCAGGGAAGCCCACCAAACTGGTGCTGCCAGCCAGCTGCACTGCACCAGTCCTGCCCTGGAGAGGTTTCTGCCGGCATAGCTTCAGACAAAACCTTTTTTCTGGCCCCACTTATTAAACAACATCGCTCTGCCACAAAGGCAGGGAGCCAGTGGCTGTACCTTGATGATCTCCTCATCGCCATCGTTGGATTTGATGCATTCGGAGGCCAGGGAGTGACCGTTGCTGGATCTGTTGGCCACCATGGCAAAGGCTTTTCCCACCGGCTGCAAGAGACAGAAGCGGCAGGGCTTTCAGAGAGGTGGGATGAGCTGGAACAGTTTGCCCAGCTCCAGTCAAACAAGCATCATGCACTTTTGCAGAGGAACGCAGCACTGAGCACAGCCTTGGGAACTGACACCGAAGGGTTTAACAGACCAGGAGGCGAGTTTTCTGATTCACAAAGCATAAGTGACCGATCCTCCACCAAACACCCATTCCCCCCTCCTGAAGTTAGCTCAAACACTCGTATTTTCAACACCAAACCCAGCTGCAGGGGAGACCCACCTTCTGTTTCGCCTGCTCGCGCCTCTCGCCGGGGAGGTCATTCGGCAGTGTCAGCCGCAGCACCTTCACGCTTTCCTAAAACAAGAGGTGGGATTTAGTTTTAAGTTTAGATTCCCTGGAAGTCTCTTTACATCCAGCTCTGGTACGAGCCGAGAGCCAGGTCAGCATCGTTGCAGACGTGTGGACAAGCTGCCTTCCCCCTTGGTTTGAGCTGCAGCTGGCGAAGTAACGCTGGGATTAAAATGAGTTGTAGCAAGCACACGACGACTACATTTATCAAACCCATCAGGGCTTGGAGGAGACGTGGCCCAGCCAAGGCTGAGGTAATGCCGATGGGCTGGAGAAGCGACTGCCAGGCTCATTTTTGTGCACTGCCCTCCGCTGCCAGGCGTCACGGCTGTCCTCCGTCACGGTAGCTGGCTACGGTGGGGCCAGTGCACAGCACTCAGTAGCAGCCCTGGAGAAGGGCAAAAGCAGCCGTTACCAGCTCATGCGCTGGGACCTTGCTGGATTCACCCTTCTCTGCGCCACCACGGCTCTGCCTGTCCTCTGCAGGCACAGCCCCGGCCAAGCGGAGCCCACTCCAGCAGCAGGGCGCTCCCTGGCTCAGGGCCACGAGCACCCACAGAGGCTCCAGCCACAGCCAGGGGCTGGTCTGCCTTTACCACTTAACTCCTCACCCAAAGCCTTCCTACCAGTGCCACGGCGTTTCAGCCACATCCAGCACCGTGCAAAGCTCAGCTGGCTTTCGAGGCGATGCCCGGAGCACACAAAGAGCCCTAAAGCACCGCACAGACACCCAAAACGCTCCATGGGGTTGCCCACTCTCCTTCTGCAGCTCAACACCGGCACCGTGCACCCGCAGCAGTGTGGAACCCCCCTTTTCCCAACAGACCTCGTCAGCATCCAGGTAGCTGTTGCTCATGGTCCTTATTAAACACGACCCCGGATGCGGGAGCTATTTGGCGCGTGGTGGCCACGGCAGTGGGCTCTTGGGCGGCAGCACTGCAGAGCTGAGGTAGGTGCCCGCGCAGTGCTGAGCGCCCGCCCCTCGCCACACCTCGGCCACGTCAGCCTCCTGCTCTCCAAAAGCAACGTCAAAGTATTTCTGCCTCCCCGTTTCCAAGCGCTCTCTTTGCCATCCAAGTCTCGACAAGCCATCTGTTTGTTTCCAAAATATTTTGTATACACTGCTTGCACAAACTCTAGCTCCCAAGGAAACGTGGAGCCCTCCTACAGATCACAAACATGCAGCCAGACCCCTTCGCTCCCCTGTTAAGACAATTATCCAAGAGAAACTTCACTGGGGCTCTGCTAGCACTCAGCAGTACGGATCATTTAACCAGATACTTGTCTGCAACTCTTACTCCAGGGAATGTTTTCCTTGGCAAGACCCAAGAAGTTGGAAACTTTGGTCAGAAAAACTTAAGAGCAGCTGGATGTAGCACGTTCCGTGGTTTTGGGAAGATGCAAGAAGCACTCAGGTTTTATGGCAGAGAAAATGGCTCACGGCAGTGCCCGCATGCGAAGCATCACTCATCATCCTACTGTTGCCTAAAGCAAGCGGGATGCAGGAGAAGGCCGGGGGTAAGAGCATGGAGCAGCCCACTCCCACCTGGGCCGCCGATGGCAGGGCAGGAGCGTTGGCATGGCACGAGCCTGGCAGAGCTGTCAGCCACATGTCAGTCCCTTCAAGCGTCCTTACTCACAGCTTTGTTTACAAGCGCCAGGATCTCACGCTCACCATCCCCATCCCGTCAAGCCCGGGCAAGGGTGGGAGGCTGCCAAGGAAATCGCTCACTCGGGGAAGATCCACTGCAATAAGAAACAAGCACCAGCCTATTTCCATCCCCGCAGCCAAAACTATCTGGAGTCGGCACGCGGGTGCTTTCTGTCCCAGCAGACCCCAAATAAACCTGCTCCTGGGGAAACCCACCATCGAGCCAACGCAAACCGGCTGCAGCAGGAAGCTGAGAGCTGCCGGTGCCTTCCCAACCAGCACCGGCACTACCAAACCTCGGGTCAAACAACAAGGAAACCACCCATGCAAATGCTGGCGGGGGAAGGCTGCGCCGTCTCCATCCTCCTCCACGCCGGGGAAGCGCGGGGGAGGCAGCAGGATGGCCAGACACAAGATGGATGTTTGAGCAAAGGTTCTCTGGCCCACTGGGGAAGAAAACCAGCTTTTTCAGCTCGGCAAATGCTTTTAAGGAGGTTGAGGCAGGTGCAGGAGGTAGAAGCCATGGCTGGGTTAAAGCAAACCACTCCCTGCCCAGCTTGTTTGTCTGCAGCAGCCTCGGCTGTGGTGAGCTGCGCCTGGTCGGCACTGGGTGGATGGAGAAGAGGAGACGTTTGGCTCTCATCTCACACACCACCGGCACGGCAGTCCCTGGCAATGCCCTCGCACGGTTGGTTTTGGGCTTTGCTTTTACCGTCCCACAGCCAGAGTTTCATCAGCTCCTTGCCAGTGCCGGGGCAGTTTCCAGGAGAAGCAGCTCCTCCAACGCAAAGCCGGAGTGACCCAGAGGGACGCTGCAGCTGGCACATGCTGTCCTCCCCCTCTGAGGTGTCAAATTCAGCTGGGACAGGAGTAGTGGAGTCACAGGGACTCCCCTACCTGCTCCTTTACCTCCTGGCTGGCATAAAATCCACTCAGCCAACACTCACCTGCTTCCAGCCCTGGAGCAGAGGGGGCACTGGGTTTTATACCCCCTCCGTTGTTTTCCAGGGAAGGCAGGAGCGCCTGCAACGTGGCCCACACTGGGAAGATGACGGAGTACCTCACACTCATCTCCTGCTTAGAAAAAACCCTCCTCGCACAGAAAACGCTTCTTTAACACCCCAACCGTGCACCCCAAGAGGTCCTCCAGCCTGGCAGCACGTGTTTATGGCTTTTACTACCAGCCTCGGGAATTAACCATGAATTAACGTGGCCAGGTCCGGGCAACAGCTGCGGTGAAGCACCAGCAGTTGCAGGCTCCTCGGCAGGACGGCCGTGCTCCCATCTTGCCCTTCCAGGAGGCGTTCCCGAAATCCCAGCAGCCCTTTGGGTCCAACCACCCGGCCAGAGCCAAATCCCCGGGAAATGAGGGTGAGCAGTATCAGCTAGGACAACCAGGGACGCCAAAGCCAGTTTTAAATCTTTTGGTCTATTTTGCATCATCTAGCCCAAAAATCCTCACTTTGGGTGGAGGGAGAGACCCCAACTCCACTCCTGGGGAAGAGGGAACCACGCAAATCCCGACCACATCCCGGGCGGAGGAGAGGCGGCACTGACCCACAGCCGGCGATCCCGACGCGGCATTTTGCAACCGCAGGGAAGGCACTCGGTCTGTCTGTCCATCCTGACTGTTAAATAAAAACAGGCCTGACCTGACCCAGAGGGTATCGCCGAGGCTCAGCAGCAAACAGCTCTGGCGTTTGGAGATCACCGGCGTTACAGAGGCGCTTATCACCGTAATAACCCATTAACCAAACGAACCCAGCGCTGCAATCGCTCCTTATAAGGCCGGGAAAGCTGCGGGGAATTAGGACTCTCCTAAGGAGACTCAGAGCTGAGTCACCCGGCAGGGCTTGGGCCGGGGAGCCGGGCAGCCGGGCAGCCGCTGGCATGGCAGACGGCAGCCGAGCACCGGCGCGGTGCTTCGGTCTTTTGGGGGATCCCTCCGGTGGCTAAAACCCGAGCAAAAAACTGGAGCACCGAGCTGTGGCGGGCAAGCCGGGGTGCCGCGCCGGTGTGGCGCTGGCTTCGGGGTGCTGCCAGCCCCACCCAGCACCCGTCCTCGCGGCGATGGCCTGGCTCCCGACGGCGACGGGGAAAACCCAACGATAAGGAAGGGAAAAACGCGAGGCCCTGCCACAACCCAGGGAGGAAAGCGCCAGAACAGCCCGGCTGTTCCCACCACCCTGGCCCCACTGCCCCCGGCAGCTGCTCGAGGGGCACACTACCCAAAAAACCACATTATCCAGGGATGGTTTGATGGCCACGCAGGACCACGTACCAGCCGGGATTCCAGGAGTCCCCCGTAAGCACAAGGGGGGCTGGCGGGACCCCAACGCCGACACCGGGGTGCACCTCCGTGTGCTTCGCTGTCCTCGCCCGCCCCACTGGGGTTCAGCCGGGACCCTGCGGCGCAGCCCAGCAAAGGTCCCAGGGATGGGACCCCCGAGCCCCCCGGAGCAGGGAGGGGCCACAGGGCCCCCCACAGACCCCCGGACCCGCCTCACGGCTGCCGGGCGGGCTGGGGACCGGGTGGGCACAGCCGCGCTCCACCGACGACACGTCCCGGGACGCCCCGCGGGCAGCAGCCGCCCCCCCGGGAGCGGCGGGAGGAGGCCTGGGGCGGGGGGAGGGGGGGGTCAGGGGGCCCGGGGGGGGGGGCAGCTCACCGGGCTCTCGCCGTGGGGCCGCACGTCCAGCACCGCGCACCAGCCCTTCAGCCCGTTCATGGCCCCGCCGCGACTGCCGGGCCCCGCCGCCGCGCCGCGCCTTTACCGGCCCCGCCCACCGCCTGGCCCCGCCCCCGCCCCGCCCGGCCCCGCCCCCCGCCCCTCGGCGTGCCGCGCCGAGCCCGGCAACAAGCAGCCCCGCCGAGCCCTCGCCAAGCCAAGCCAGGGCCTGCCCGGCAGCGCCGAGCGGTGGGGTGCCCTGTCGAGCCGTGCCGAGCCGGGCCAGAGCCGTGCCGAACCCTGCTGAGCCGCACCGAGCCCCGCTGAGCCATGCCAGAGCTGTGCCGAGCCGTGCTGAGCTGTGCCAGAGCCACGCCAGAGCCGTGCTGAGCTGTGCTGAGCCACGCCGAGCCATGTCAGAGCTGTGCCAAGGCCTGCTGAAGCGTGCCGAGCCATGCCAGAGCCGTGCCAAGCCACGACAGAGCTGTGCTGAGGCCTGCCGAGGTGTGCCAAGCTGTGCCAAGCTCTGCCCCAAACTGGGGTCACGCTCAGCCATGGGAGCCAGCGCCGCCTCCCCCGAGCCCCCGCTCCCCGCCCCGCCCCCGCCACGGTGCCCATGGGGGAAACTGGGGCACGGCGGGGCCCTGCCGCCTTACCGGGCCGAGCAGCCGCTGGGGAAACCGAGGCACAGGGTGGGGACGGCGGTTGACCTCGGCCCCGACACGCGTGTCCAGGAGGAGCTGAGGGCAGAACCGGTTGTGCCGGGCTGGCTCAGCCGCAGCGGGGACGCCGTGGGCCGGATGCTGGGCACGCCGAGCCTGGCACAGCCCTGGGCGGGTGGCGATGCAGAGCCACAGCCCACACGGACCAGAGGGGACAGAGGTGGCCCTGCTGTCGTCACCGTGTCCCATCCCTGCTGGCTCCCTCCCAGTTGAATGTCACTGGGGCACGGGAGGGGAAACTGAGGCAGCAGGGACAGGGCTGGCCGGGTCACTGGGTGCTGTCCCAGCCCCGCGCTGGCTCCGGGATGGAGCCAGCTCGGCCCTGCTCGAGGCCATGGAGGGGAACTGCGGTAACCACCTGCCAATCAACGCAATGGCACTAATTAGTGGTTGGCAAGACTCCCATCCTCGTTAATTAGCGATAACAAGGATTTATCTCCAGGCCAGATCCAGCAGAGCGGGGAAGGAGCTGTGCTCCCTGAGCTGGGCAGGAGCCTGGTGCCGCACAGCCCGACGTGCCGGAGCCTGCGCCACCCCTTGGGCCCCAGATGGCCGATGAGCCACAGGCATTAAAAGGCTCGATTTTATTTAAAATATCACCTGGAGAGGGGAAAGGGCAGTGGGGGGACGAAGGGCGGCTGCATATAAAAATAAGCCAGGGTGGCCGGAGCCGCAGGTGCCCCCAGCCCCTCCGGCCCCGTGCTCCGGCTGCTCCCACAGGAGCCTGATCCCTGGGGCCGCATCCTGGACCCCAGGGCCATGGTGTCCGGCGGGACCCGGTCACCGAGGGGTGCGGCGGCCGCAGTGGGCGGCTTCCCCCAGCAAAACATCACGGTGCAAACACACCCTGAGACCCGTATGAAGACCAAGAGGCAAGACAGTGTCAGGGATGGGGGCGTCCCCCCATCCCACCGCTTCTTGAGCGGCACTTCCCTTCACGGTGGTGTTATTGGAAGAGTTTTTGCATCGAGTGGCAGCAGCTGCGGTGAGCCTGTCACCCGGCCTCTGGGACGCAGCTCTGCTCTGGGCTGGAGCGGCCGGGGCAGCGCGGCGGGCGTCAGCAGGAGCTGGTCTGGAGGCTGGCCTCGTTGAGCAGCGAGGCGATGGAGGAGGGCCCATAGGCGCTGTCGAACTCCTCATCTGAGCTGAGCTGGTCGTCTTGTAGGGAGGAATCAGTGGCTGAACGGGCGGCCTTGCGCCTGAGGAGGGAGAAGAGGGGTCAGCCCTTGCCTGGCACTGGGGCTGGGACACCCCCCCCCCAGCCTGGAGCCCCCTACCAAGCCTCCTTCTCCAGCGCCTTGATGCGGTTCTGCAGCTGCTCGTTGAGCTCGTGCTGCTCCTCCAGCTCTCGCTGCGCCTTCTTTCGGGCGCCCTCCAGCCGCTCAATCTCCTCCTCTGCCTCGTCCACTTGACGCTTCAGGGCCTTCACCCGCAGGCTCAGCTGTGGGGAGACGGCGCAGCTCCCATGGGATGGGGATGGCCGGTGCGGGGCAGGCGCCCAGGGGTCCCGAGGCCGGTCGGCATCTCTGAGGGCTCCCACCCGCCACCTACCTGGTCCTTCTGGTTGCTGACGTGCTGCCGCTCGTCATCGATCTGGATGGTCAGCTCCTTCACCTTCCTCTCCAGCTTGCGGTTGGAGGACAGCAGGACGCTCTTCTCCCTACGGCGAGGCATGGGGTGGGGGATGGCACCCGGCGAGGGCCAAGGCACCCCCGAGGCAGGGGTCTCTGTGCCCGGTACCTCTCCTCTGCCTGCAGCTTGTCCTGCAGCTCCTCCACCCGCGCCTCCAGCTGCGAGACGTTGCTGCTGGGTTTCTGCAGCCCCTCCGAGCTGGCCAGGCGGTTCTTCAGCTCCTTGTTCTACAGGGAAAGAAGAAACCCCAAAGCCGTCCCAGTCACCCCCGCGGGGCTCCCAGCCCCGGTGGGAAAGGCGCAGAGCCTGGCTTATGTAAATCCCGGCGGTGAGTCAGGGCCCAGAATCCCTTTCCTAAGGAGGAGACCTAACGAGCCAGGTTATGTAACGGCAATTAGCCGCGCTGGCACCAGCCGGGGCACGAGGCGAGAGTGGAGGGAACAACGATGTACTGGGGACCACTGGTCTGCAAGAGCATCAGCTCCGCGATGCCCATCCCTGCTCGACACCCCTGTTTCTGCTCTTAAACACCCTTGTTGACCAAAAACCCACAAACCAACCCCAAAAGCACCACAAAACCCCGCCCCGCACAGCGGCATCACCCAGCTTCGTCAGCCGGCACCAGTAACGATGGCAGCCACTGCTGGGCCAGGCCCCGCGGCATCAGCAGTAGGAGCCCCGTGTTTTTCTTGGCAATGGGAATTCCACACCGGGAACAAGAACAGCTCGAGGAGCTTAGTTCCCACCGATCTGTCTCGTTAAGAGCCAGCTTGGGGTTAGCTAACGAAGGGATCGGTACGCAAGCTGGCGGGGAGCCGTGAGGAAAGGTAGGATCCAGCAGGAGAGCCACCCTGGGGAGATGCCAGACAGCTCCAGGGATGCTCTGGCCAGTGATGGGGAATGGGGAGGATGGGACGGGCCGTATCCAGAGCAGGGAGGAGGAGGGGGAACTTCACAGCAGGAAAAGCTCCTCGGGAACACAGTCCCTCTCCCAGGGATGCTCTGGAGAGGAGCGGGGCCCCGCTGAGACGCTTTGCCCTGCATCTCTCATGGGACAAGGGGTCTGGCCACCCCCACGGCCACGGGCTAGACCCAGACCCTCGCGGCTCAACCTTACCTGCCTCTCCAGCGAGGCTTTGTCACACTCCAGGTCCTGCCGGCTGGAGCGTTCCTGCAGCAGCTCTGCCCGCAGCTGGTCGATCTGGGGACAAGGACGTGGCACGGGTTGGCTTTGCCACATCCTTTGCCGCTGCATTTGCTTGGCGAGAGGCCAGGGTCATCGCAATTTCTCCCCGTGCCACTGGCGCTGCAGAGCACAGGAAGACTCAACGCACCCAACAGCTGCACGGTGGCTGTCCCGTGGCACACAGCCGGTGTCGGTGACACCAAAAACCCCCGACAAGAGGATTTTGGCTCCTTCCTAAATCAGTTACCACCATTCTGGCGAGCAGCCCAGAGATGAGGGCTGCAGTTTTCCACTGGAGGGTTTAAACTGGTTGGACTGGGACTCAGGGATCCGGGTGTGCTCCCAGCTCTGCCTGGCACCGCGGGGCACAGAATGGGTCTGAGCCACCAATGGAGCAAAACCAGAACCACCCCAGGGGCCTTCTTCAGGTTGACCGAGGCGAAACACACAGCTTTGTGCGTTATTTTCAAGCAAAGGAAATCGGAGTTTATACAAAAAATTGCTTGAACTTTACTGGAGCAGCCCCAAAATCCAGTGGGGCCCCCTCTGAGCCGAACCCAGCTGCGGTTTTGTGTACACCCCAGCTCCGCAGACACATCCAGCATTTATGGGAAAAGTCTCCCCCTGGGATGCGCCGCTTTCCCAGATGGAAAAATAGGAAAACCACCCCTGAGGGGTGGGAATCCCCTTTCCAAGCCCCAGGCTGGATCCCGGCGGGGCAGGAGGGACACAGGCTGTAAGCAGAGGAGCTGCCCCAGATGCCGGGAGGCTTGTCGGGCACCTCCTGCCCGCCCGCAGAGCTCAAACACCGGCTCCGCTTTGAAGGTAATAAGCAGGTGGGTTGAGAGGGAGGGGAGAGCCTCGAGACCGGCGTAATTTACGCCCCAACTTCCTGCACAAACACAAACCTCACCCTGTAATTTCAGGGGATTTCTTTTTTTTTTTTTTTTCCTTTCTCCAAGCTTGTATAATTTCCGTTTGTGCCTGAACCAGCTTTCCAGACACCGTCATCTCGGTTGTGTTTAGAGTGACAGAGGGCTCCAGCTTGCTTGCTAATAACTAATTAATGGGGTTTTAACTCCAGTGACCAGTTGTACCCGAGGACCTGAGTTATCCAGCACTATTTTGCCGGAGCCAGGGGTGGCTCTGCCACGGCACCAGCCAGGTTTGGCACCGTCTGCCCTACCTGGTCTCTGCTCCGGTTGACCCTCTCCGTCAGCAGCTCCACTGTGGTTCTCTCCTCGTCCAGCTCCACCTCCAGGCGCTTGGACTTCTCCTGCAAGGGGACGGGAAGGGTCAGCATGGGCAGGGGGACAGGCAGCAGGAGGGGCTCAGGCCAGCGAGCCGGGTGCTGGGGGAAGGGGCTTTGCCCCCACAACGCTCCCAGCCCTGCAAAACCCAACCCAAGCAGCCCGGGAGGCTCCGGCAGGCGGGAGAAGGGAGATGCTCGGATATGAGACCCGGCAGCTTGATGCTGTGCAGCCCCCCGTGCACCCACCACCCCGCTGGGGGAGAGCAACCCGCAAAGCGAGGGCAAGCAGCAAGCCAAGCCGCGGGGCAATGCCGGGACGGAACTGAAACAAAGCCGGCTGCGCTGGCAATTAATAAATATTAATATTAGGAGCAGCACGCCCCCCGCAGCGCTGCCAGGCTGCGTAACTCCCCATGGCTGGGCGAGCTCTGCCCCTTGCTGTTAGCACACAGCACTGCAGGGATGGGGTGAGCGGTTTTGGGGTGCCCGCGCTCCCCACCTCCAGCGCCTTGACGTGCCGCGAGCGATCGTCCTGGGAGCGCTTCTTGGTCTCCATCTCCTGCTCGAGGTTGTGCAGGCGCTGGAGCAGCACCTCCTTATCCAGCAACACGCTCTCCCGCTCCGCCTGGCTGTCCTGCAGCGCTTGCTTCAGCCGAGTGACCTGTGGCACGGAGGGCAACAGTGTCTCCATGCGGGACGTGTCCCCGGGCTCCCCATGGAGGGTCGGAGAGGACAGCGTGGGCACCCACAGCCCGCCAGCCCTCACCGCACCTCGTCCTGCAGCCGTCCCATGCTGAACTGCATCTTCTCCACCTCGGCGCCCCGATCCTTGGCTTGTTTTTGGGAGTCCGTGATCTCCTTCCGCGACTTCTCCTTGAACTCCTCCAGCTGCGACTTCAGCATGGTCAGCGAGCTGTGTGACTCCTCTGTCATCTGCTCCAGCTGCGGCAGAGTGGGGACAGCTCAGGAGCTGGGGACCAGCCTCTGCACCCTGTCCCGAGCTGACATGCTCGAGGTGGGAGAAGATACCCGTGGGCACGGAGCCGGCAGGGACAATTCGGCCCTGTGGGCTCAGGAGCATCGTGGAGAGGGGTGCAAGCCCTGCCAGAGCAGCCTGGATGACTCCAGGCTCTGAGCAGGCACCAAGCTCCTGAGGAACTGCCTGGAGAAGGGCAGGGGATGACCTGGCCCTGGGACACCTGGGGATGCTGATCCCTGGGGACAACGTGGTTTTGCAGAGTCTCCCCGGCCATCGGGGAAGGATCAGTCCCAACCGGCTCTGCAGGGAAACCAGATCCATGCCCAGAGTCCTGAATCCCCCCGCCCCAACCCAGTGAGGGCGTCTCAGAGATCCCCAACCTGTGGCACAGAGACCAGGTGTCACGGCACACGATACCCCATGGGACAGGGGACCTGGGGGTGCAAGTGGCCCTGGAGCCACCCATGTGGCCAACCTCTTTGTTCAGCTTCTCCGTGGTGCGGTCGAGCAGGCGCTTCTGCTCCTCCAGCTCGCTCTTTGCGCGCTTGAGCTGCTCCTTCTGCCGCTGCTCGTCCTGGTAGGACACGCTCAGCTCCTGGTGCTCCTGCGTCAGCCGGGCCAGGCTCCGCTGTGCCTCCTCCAAGCGGGTCTCCAGCGACCGCTTGGCCATCAGCAGCTCCTGCTCCCGCTCCATGGCTTCGCCCAGCGACTCCTCCATCTGCCTGCGCTCTGCCTGCAAGCAGGGAGGAATTCGGACTCCTTCCCGTGGCAGGAGAACAGCTCAGGGCAGCTCAGGAATGGCTACAGCCCCAGTACCTCCAGTTTGGTGACCTTCTCCTTGAGCCGTGCCTGGGAGCCCTCCCAGTTCTCGCCCAGGCGCTCGTACTCCTTCAGCTGCATCTCCATCCCAAGGATCTTCCTCCTCAGGTCGTCATTCTGCTCCTGTACCTCCTGCAGGCTGGACTCCACAGTCTTCCTCGCCTGCTCCGATGCTTCCCGCGTGCTCTCCAGGGATGCCTTTGCCTACAATGCAGCCATGGCACGGGGTGGACCCGGGGTCAGCTGCTGAGCCAGGCGGGCTTGGAGGCCAGCTGGGGCTTGCATCCATCGGGAGGAGCCCAGGGTGGTGGATCCAGGGCTGTGGATTTGCCTCATCGCCCCCACAGCTGCAAAACCTGGGGCTCACGGGAAGGCGTGAGGGCACCCACAGTGGGGAATCAGCTCGTGGCTGGGCAGGGGCAAACCCCTTTGCCTGGTGCTCACCTTGGTGGCCTCGTCCCGCTCCTGCTGGAGCTGCTGCAGGTCCCTGCGGTACCGCTCCAGCTCCCCATCGCGGCTGGACGCCTCCTCCTGCATGGTGCCCCTCAGCGCCGCCAGCTCCCGCTCCCGCTGCCGCAGCTGCTCCTCCTGGCTCTGCTTCTCCGCCACCAGCTCCCGCTGCGTCTCCCGTGCCTGCCGCAGCTCCTGGGATGGAGGAGACAGGGGGTCAGCGACCCTCAGCGCTGGACACGGTCCCTGGTGCTGCGTGTGCCTGCTCCCTCCTCACCCACCTTCCTCAGCGCCTCCAGCTCGCTGGGGTCCACCGCGCTGCTCCGCGCCTGGTCCGCCTCCTCCCGGGCAGCTGCGAAGCGTTCCCGCAGCTCCCGCAGCTCCTCCTCAAACTCCTCCCGCTCCAGCTTCACCTGCAGCAGCCTGGAGAGAGGCAGGATGAGGCCACCCAAAGCCATCCCCGTGTCTTCGTGTCCTACAGCCCCGTTCCCAGGTCCCAATGTGCCTGGGAGAGCGGCACCCGGCTCGGCCATCGCCTTCTTCCCCACGTGCCCAGGGTAGGAGGAGGAGAACCAGCCCCATCCCAGCTCCCGACACGTTTTAATGGGGTTTGAAGTAAAGATGCTGGATGGTTGCGAGCGGCTGGGCCTCCCTGAAAGCTGCTCGTGGCTCTGGCTCAGGCACAGCCCTGGCACTTACTCCTGCTTGGTGTTGCGGAGCTCGTCCTTGTTCTTCTGGAACATGTCCCGCCAGTGTCCCGTCTCCTCTGTGCTCTCCTCCAGCTCCCGCTGCAGGTTCCTCACCACAGCATTGATCTTCTGCCTCTCTGACTCCAGGCTGGCCTGATCCTGGATGGAAGCGTTGAGCGCTCACCCACAGAGTGGCATCCTCACGGGATGCTCCAACGGTGCTGAGGTCCTGTCCCGGTTAATGCTGCCCCCGAACCAGCCCAGGAACCCCTGCAGGGACCTGGGGAGCCCCCACATCTCCGCACGTTGGCTCCACCCACCCCCAGCACCTCCACCCTGGAGGGTCCGTTGATGGAGTGAGAGCTGGGTGCCCCAGTGGGGTCAGTTTGGGGCAGGACACAAACCCCATTTCCAACTCAGGACTATTTAAGGGGGAATTCAAGGACACCAACTCCAAGACGAGACCCTCCCCCGCCACAGCCAGCAAGTGCCGTCCCCCGGCTCGCCCCAGCAGCCCTCCTCATGGCCGGACCTGTGAGATGTCCTCCATGCTGCGCCGCAGCTGGTCCATGTCGCTTTGGTACTGCTGCCGGACGCGGTCGAGCTCCTTGTCGTGGCTGGCCACCTCCTCCTTGAGGGCTCCCTTCAGCGCCGTCAGCTCCCGCTCCCGCAGCCGCAGCTGCTCCTCCTGCCGCTGCTTGGAGCTCAGGGCCTCCTCCAGCTCCTCCCTGGTCTCCAGCAACTCCTGGGCGAGCGGGATAGCCGGGCTCGGTGGCAGCCGAGCGGCACGGAGGGAATGCTCAGCCCTGGCGCAACCAGCGCCGTACCTTGTACAGGGCATCGCCGTCCGGGGACGTGCCGGAGCCCTGGCGCAGGTGGTTGAGCTCTTGGTGCAGCACCAACAGCTGCTCCCCGCAGTCGCCCAGCCGGGTCTCCGCCTGCTCCTTGGCCGATTTCAGCTCGCTCAGCCTGGGGGGCAGCACAGGGCCCCTGGCAGCCGGGCAGGGACCAGCCCTCCCCCCAAGACCCCAGCCACACCTGCGCCCCGAAGGGCTGGGGCTGCAGCACCCACCTACGAGCATCCACACTGGCGAGCGGCTCATCCCGGCACAGCAAAGGGGATGGGGACAGCGGGGGTGGCAGCCACTCACCCTGCTCTCCCCCAGCCCTCTCTGCATCCCCAAACGCCTCGGCCACCCTCCCCCCACCCATCCATCTGCATCCCCACATGCGGCACAGACAAACGGCCCCAGTCCTGGCGCGCTCGGCAGCGTGGCTGCAGACTCCGCTGGTGGCTCTTACTCTTGCAAACTTCTCTGCAGCTCCTGGGTTTTCTTGTCCAGGGCCTCACGCAGGCGCTGGCTCTCCCCTTCGGCCTCCCGCAGCCGGGCCTCCAGCGCCCGAGCAGAGCTGCTCCTCGCCGGCTCCCTGGGCAGCTCCAGCTTCTGGCGCAGCTGTGGGAGAGGGGACACCGGGGTGGGGGGCACATCAGTTATGTCCCCTCCTGGGGGCAGATCAGCCAGCGACTGCAGCGATGCTCCCGGTCCCCCCGCCCAGCATCCCCCAGCTCTGGTGGGGACAGGAAGGATGCTGCAGCCCCCCATCCCTGAGGCACCCCACCGGGCTGCAAAGCAGCCAGGAGAAGGTTTGGTCTCACCTGGGCACCTGAGCCCAAGGGAAGGGGGCTCAGAGCAGGGACCCACTGCGCTTCCCCCCCCCGCGGGGATGCACATTGCCACCCCGTGTCCCCCAGCCTCCCGCTCGGCTTCACCTTGGTCTCCTCGTCCAGCTTCTCCTGCAGCTCCTCCACCTTCTTGGCCAGCTCACGGTGCTGGGGCTGGGAACACGCCGCGTCCTTGGTGGGTGCCTGGAGAGACCCCCCAGGCTCACCCATGGGTTCGGGGTGCTGCAACCCCCCAGGGCCTCAGCCGGGTCCCCAGCCACTGCCTGCCAGCTGCACACCGCTGGGGTCCTGCCCTTGGCACACTGGGACACGGTACTGGGAGGGCAGGAGCTGCCGGGGGCGTTTGGGGACCGGTGTCTCCCCCCACCCCGCAAGCAGGGAGTGGCACCGGGATAGCTTTAACTCACCGCCAGCTCCTGCATCCTCTCCAGCAGCCGGGCAGTTTTCCTCTTCAGGGAGATTTCGCTCTCGCTGCTCCTGTGGGTGTCAGAGCAGAGGGAAGCACTCAGGGATGGGGGCGCGCAGCCGAGCCGGGGGGCTTTGCTGCTCACTCCCCCAAAATCCTGAGCGCCTGCTGGCTACGGGGGCATCCCGCTCCCCAACCACCCTACAGCCCCCTGGCCACAGCTACCAGGGCTTTGGAAAAGGGGCAGGGAGTGATGGGAATGCTCGGGGGGGGGGGCTTTGGGGGGCTCACCCCTCCTTCAGGATGCTGTAGATGACCTCCTTGGGGTGCTCGCTGCTGCCAGGCTGGGTGACCTCCCGCTGGTCCCGCAGCAGGTCCGGGGTGGATTTGAGCTGCCGTGAGGGATAAAAAAGCTCAGCTCCAGCAAGGACATGAGTCCCACCCCCCCACCCCCTGGGTCCTGCTGCTCCGGTGAACACCGATGCTCGCCTTTGTGCCCGTGTGGGTGCCCCACTCTAAGGGGCTTGTGACCCCTGTGATCCCAGCAGGATGCGGCCCCCTGGTACCTGTAGCTCCGCACGGGCTTTGCTCTGCAGCCGCTCGGCCATGGGCTCCTCCACGCCCCGGCTTGGCCGTGGGCTCCTCGCCCCCCTGTCCTCCATCCCCCCGGCTCTGCTCAGGCGGCCCAGGCTGCTGGTGGGCACTGGGGGCTGGGGGCGAAGGCTGCCAGCCTGGCGCTGGGCACCACTCAGCTCCCCAGCATCCGGCACATCGCGGTGGGAGATGCGGCCGTCCAGGCTCTGCGAGCGTTTCCTCTCCTCCGAGGGGATCCGGCCCCTCCTGGCCGCCCGCCCTCGCGGCTGCACCTTCCCGTCAAATTTGCTGATGAGGGAATCCACCGAGGAGAGGGGTTTGGTGTCTACGTCGCTGCCGCCGGCGGCTGCTGCAGCCTCCGTGTCCGAGGAGGCGTCCTTGCCCACGGCCCTGGAGCCAGCGGCCTTGCTCCGCTCTGGCGCGATGTTCATCATGCTGCTGCTTCTGCTGCCGGCCAGGGCCCGGGGCTGCCGGCTGCCACCGGCCCATGGAGCATCAGTGGCAAAGGGCTGGTCCATGGTGGCACTGAGCAGATCCCCGTGGGACTGCGACCTCCGCAGCTCCTCCCGGAGCAGCCGCTTGCCCGGCGGAGCCTTGGGGGCCGTCGAGGCGCTGCTCGCCTCCTCATCCGACGTGCTGCAGGACGAGCCGCGCTGGGGCGGCCGCCCAGCGTAGGGGTTCTCCGGCAGGTCTGAGTCAGAGCTGAGGGAGCCGGAGAGCCAGGGGCCGGTGGGGGGGTTGGGGTAGGAGCCCTGGCTCTTGATCTGCACCCCGAAGGAGTCGCCGCCCTTCTCACCGCTGTTGAGGACCACGAAGGGCTGCCCCGCGATGCCCTGCACCCGCACGGCCACCCCGTAGGAGCCGGGCTTGCTGCGTGTCTTGGGGGGTCTCCGGGGCTCCTGCAGGTCATTGATGAAGCGGATCTGGACACCGTAGTCCACGGGGCTCTGCTTCTCTTCCATCGCCGCACTCGCCGGCCACTCCATCCCAGGGCTCAGCACGCGGTCCTGGGGAGGGGGGGAGGGCACAGAGTCACCCGCAGACCAGAGGCAGCGCTCGGCGAGGGTCTGGCGGCACCTGCCCACCCCACGAGGATGGGTGCCAGAGGACAGCCGGTGCCAGCGCTGCAGCGTCCCCAGGAAGGATGGGGACAAGGCTCGCTGTGCCCGCACCGGCATCACCCGGCTGCTCCCGGGGGGATGCTGGGGAGGGCAGGGAGAGCGACCCCCGCCCCCCACTCCACACCCGGCATCGGCAGCCGGACCCTCACCGCGCGTTGTGCCGCTGGCCCCTGGCAGCCAGACCCCGGGTATGCGGAGGGGAGGCGGCGATCCCAGAGATCCGGAGATCGCAGAGATCCCAGCCGGGCTCCGCAGCCGGGCGCTGCTCCCGCTGCCTGCCAGGCGCCTGCGGAACGCCGCAGCCTCGCTGCAGCCGGAGCTCGGGCGCCCCTCAGCATCACCCCCAGCGCGGCCGGGGCAGCCGCCCGCGTCCCGTGGGGAGGGACAGAGATGAGCAGTGACATATTGGGAACAGCGTGATGTGACCCTCCCCCTCGGCCCCGGCGGCACCCACGGTGATACCGGCTGGCGGGAGACCGGAGGACGCGGGGGGGGGGGGGGAGGAGCTCACCTACGGCATCTGGGGGGGGGGGGGGTTAAGTGATGGAAAAGCCCCAGATCAGCCGCCTCGCCCCACGGCACCGTGCTCACCCCCACGGCACCGTGCTCACCCCGACTCCGAGCACCCACAGCGGCTCCTTTCCCCGGATTAAGCGGGATGCCAGGAGCGATGCGAGGTGCCGAGCGCTCAGCTTGCACCCGCACCCCTGGTGAGTGTCCCAGGGGCACCCCAGGATGCAAGGGGACCCCAAACTGGGTGGGGGGGGTGCTTAAACACATACCGTGCATGGAGAAAAACAAAATTGCCAACCCAGACCCCCACGCTTTCAGCTTAGGTCTTTGCCCCCAGAGCCGCCGCAGCCCAGAGCGGAGGCAGGGATGGACCGCGGGGTGCTGAGCTCAGCTGGATGCTGCCACAGCCTCGCGCCAACGCCGAGCCCACCTCCCCTCCCGCACCCGCTGTGCGGAGCAGCTGGGGCCGGAGCCCCGCTGCGTGGGACCTGGTGTTCTGCGGGGAGACAGAAGGTGCCGGCGGTGGCGGGGCCGGAGGAGCCGCGTGGGCCGGAGGCGGCAGCAGGTGCTGTGCCGACCCCGCTGGGCAGTGCCAGGACGGACGAGCCGTTCGCTTCCCCCGGCCGTGCCAGCTCCCTGCCACCACCGTCTGCTCCCATCCCCTGGCCAAACTCGGCAGGGGCAGCTCCTGCGCCTCCTCCATTTTGCTGGAGTCACCACGAGCCCTTGGGGTCTCCTGCAGCCCCCCGGCCCCAGCAGCCAGGGCAGCAGCCTGCAAAGCACCGGCTGCTTATTCCAGAGGCGACGGAACCCAGGAGCCAGCAGAAGGGATGGGAGAAGAGCCCCCCCATGAGCTCGTTATCCCTGCATGGTGTCCAGCTAACGAGATCAGCAACAAACACCAGCCTATGCGACAACACCCTGAGCCCAGCGCCCGCAGCCAGAGCCCCTGCAGTGAATCCCACCGGTCCTCCGAGCCATCGGGATGGGGGGGTCTGGGGGGAGCAGGACAGCCACCAACCTCCCGCGGGGAACTGTGGAGAGGGAACTGGCTGCAGGAATGAGACTTGGGGTTTCCCGCAGCTGCCAGTGTCCAAAGTGCGGCTGGTGAGGAGGAGGCTCAGCCCCCGGAGCCCCCGGGCTGGGCACCATGAGGCCTGAGCACAGCACCCGCCTTGGGAAGACCTTTGGATGGGCGGCGAGGGGTGGCACGGCATCCTCGCGCGGCACTGGGGCTCGGCAAGCAAAGCGCCGGCTGTGCCAGCACTGCCGCTGGCCAAGGACGTGGCTCTGCCCCCCTGCCCTGCCCTGGCACAGGCGGGAGGCAGGTGGCCGGTGACCGCAGGGGTCTGCCTGGCTGAGGGTCTGCACCGGCCCCAGGTGCCTGGCTTCGCTCCCGGCGTTGGGGGGCTCTGGCAGCAGCGGGAGCAGGTGAGCCAGGCCGGTAATCTGCCAGGAATGCCTCCCTCCTCCTGGCCCGGCTCCAGCTCGCAGATAAAGGGCTGGAGCCAGATCACATTCCTCTGTGGAAACAGCCCCGGGAGGGGATTTCACTGGAAACCACAGGGAAGGAGCCTGGAAGCCAGAGGGGGGGTCGCAGAGTTGGGGATAAACCAGGCGGGTTATTGTCACCTGCTCCAACACCCCAACCCTGCCCCGGGTCGGGCTGGTGGCGGTGGCACCGGGCAGGGGGTCCTGCAGCCGGGCAGGGGCGGGCAGCGATGGGGCAGGACAGGACCCTCACCACAGTCACGCAGCTCCAGCATCACGCTGCCGGCCGGCAGTGCCGGGGTGGCGAGCAGCCAGCTCCGCTCGCCCGGCTCAGCGGCACAATAAGCCCTTTGTGCCGACGACGTTAACCCAGAAAGTTGTTTTGCAATTCGCAGGCGGTGCTGGAAAAGGCTCCTACACTGAGCGGGGCTCTGCGCTCCCTGCCAGCGCCAAAACCAGCCAGGTAGGGAAGGCAACGGCAGCCGGCTCAGGCTGTTCCTCCTCCATCAAGGTCAGCCAGGTAACTCGACCACACGCCGAGGAGCCGGCACCGTTCCCATTGCCACCAGCACCCATCTCCGAGCCACCTTGCTCCGAACCGGGCAGCTCGTGCGGTGGCTGCAGCCCCCGAGTGTGGGGAGCAAACCCCGCTGGATTATCCCACGGCACCTCGACCCAGACCGACATGGCAGGGAAAGGGCCAGCAGGGACGCACAAAGCCCGTGTTTCTCCCCAGTCACCTGTTTTTTGGCTCCCAGCAAGGTTCAGGCTGTTCCCACCAAGGGTTCCCCTCCACCCCATCGGCCGCGCCGCTCGCTCGGGTGCGTTCGCACGCGGTTGCTCGGGGCCAAAGTCCGGGGATGGTTTCGGGCGCGGGCAGCACACGCCGTGCCTGTGCCCTGCCCGTCACCGGGCCAGCCCGCGCCGACACCGCCAGGGACCGGCTATTCCTGCTCTCCTGCAAACTCCGGAGCCTGAAACCTCGATAAGTCCTCAGCCGAGCACACGAGCCGCCAGGCGGGTCAGAGGAACCGAAACCAGGGCACCTGTGTCACGCAACAGGGACGGGCTCGCCAGGGTGCCACGACGGCAGCAGGGTGACGGCAGCAGGGCGACGGCAGCAGGGCGCAGCGGCTGCCAGGGGACACCACGGCGGGGGGGTAACGGTGGCCCCTGGGGCTCCCACGGGAGCTGATAAGAACCAAATTCCTTCCCATCCGCCCTCGGGTTAATCATCAACCCGATGCTGAAAATCCCGTTCCCTGCCCGCTCCCAAGGCCAGGTTTCGGGAACCGAAAGCCCCGTCCCCTCCTGCGGGACCCCAACACCGCAGGGTCAGAGCCACAACCATCGCCGTGCCGAGGGCCACCTCCTCCGCAGCGCCCCAGGACCACCGGCGCGGCACTGGCCGCACTGTGACGTGTTTACCATGGCACCCATCAGATCAGTTTACTGGTTTCCAAGCAAGTCGTGCCTTCAAAACCGGAATTATTTTGATCCCCACACTCACGGGGATAAATATTTCCCCGGGGGACACCGGCACGGAGCAGGGAAGAGCCGCGGGGACATAACGTGGCTCTGCACGAGGCAGCGGCTCCCCGGTGCTGCAGGGTTTGGGGGCTCCAGCTCCACCCCAAAGTAGGGACCCCCGTGTGTCCCCCTGCCACCGTCCTGCTGCCATGGCCAGGACCGGCTCGGCATCCCCCCAACTCTCCATCCCCGGGCAGCGCCTGGAGGCAACACTGCAGCCCCCACCCCAAAAAAGAAGACGCCGAGGAGGAAATGCTGCCGCGGCCGCACGCAGCGGGGGGCTCCGCCGCAAACCTCATCCCCGCCGGACAGAGACGCACGGCCAGGGCTCCAAACCAGCTGGACTGGTTGGGGTGGTGGGAGAGGCCAGGCAGCCCCCAGCCCGCCGCCAGCGCCCCTGGACCATGGCAGGCAGAGGACGGGACCAGCACAGTGGGGACCTTGAGGTGCACGTCGGTCATAAGTCGGGTGGCAGCGGGGGCGACACCCAAGCCCCACATTTTTCTTTCTTATTTAAAGAGGCTGCTAAAAACGAAGCCCCGGGTGCCCGGTGAAGCCTGAGGGTCTCCCGCCCCACAGTGACATTCCCGGTGGCCCCAGGGCTGCTCCCCTGGCCCGGGCTGCCACTTGCCCTCCCGGCTGGCGCCTCCATGCTATCCAGGCAGCATTGCCCAGCACCCCTATAGCGGGCCCTATGGAGGGATGCTATAGGGTCCCTGTATGGGAGCTGTCCTCAAAGGACAGGGCACCTGCAGACACAACTTCCATAGGGAAAAGCCGAGCCCTTATGGAAGGGGCAGTGCCCACAGCAGACAGGTAAAGGCACTTCTATAGGGGCCATAGGGGACAGCAGATCCCTGATGGAGGAGAGCTGGCACGACAGGGACAATCCAGGTCCTTCACTGGGGGAGCAGCCTGAGGGCTCCCTATAGGATCTGCTATAGGGCAGGTCACACCCTGGGGCAAGAACCCCTGCGGAGACTGCTATAGGGCAGAGCACATGCCAAGGACAAGGGACCCCACAGCATCTTCTATAGGGCAAGGTTCCCCCCCAGAGAAAAGCCCCTACAGGCCCAGCCCCTATAGGTTCTGCCATAGGGTAGAGCATAGCCTAGGAAGCAGAGACCCTACAGCCCCAATTCCTATAGGCACTGCCGTAGGGCAGGGCACAGCCCAGGAAAGACAACACCTACAGTCCCAGCACCTATGGGCTTTGCCATGGGGCAGGGCACACAGAAGAGATAACAGCCCCTATGGCACTAGCCCCTATAGGCTCTGCCACAGGGCAGGGCACAGCCCAGGAAGGGCAACACCGACAGACCCTTTCCCTAAAGGCGCTGCCATAGGGCAGGGCACCCTCCCTGGACAGCCACCCCTATGTGCCGGCCCCTATAGGCGCTGCCATAGGGGACCCCGCCACAGCCGCCCCTATAGGCGCTGCCATAGGGGACCCCGCCACAGCCGCCACTCACCGCCCGCCGCCGGCGCCGCCGCTCACCGCTGCCACCGCAACCTGTTACCTTGGCCCAGGCCCCGCCCCCGGGACCGCCCATTGGACCGCGCCAGGCCAGGCCACGCCCCAAGGCGAGACCAGAGCCGCTACGCCCCACCCCCGGCCACGCCCGCCGGCGCTGGCCGGCCCCGGGAGGGCACTCACGTGACGCGCGCAGTGCCGGAAGCGGGTTGCCGCCATCTTGGGGAGGGAGCTGCGGCCAGGGCGGCGGCCCCTGCGTGAACAGCCTCGCCCGCCCCTGCCCGCCCGCCCGCGCCCTCGAGGGGCCCATGCGGCCCCCTGTCTTGCGGGGACAGCGCGGGGACCAGCGGCGGAACGAGCCCTCGGCCCCAAGGGGCGAGTTTCGCCACACCCAAGATGGCGCCTGCGCCCAACCCTCCCAGCGGGCCCTGGCCGCACCCAAGATGGCGGCGCCCCGCCTCGCCTGGGCCTACGGCGGCCGGGAGGGGCCGCGCCCCCGAAGCGCCTGCGCAGCGCGGGCCGCACCGTGACTAAGATGGAGGTCGGGGGAGCGCGGGCGCCGCCGCCGTTCTGGGCCGGGGGCCCGGCCCCGGGGCAGACGTACATTCCCGGCGCGCCCGGCTCCGCCGCCGGCCGGACGCTGTGAGTGTGTGGGGCCGGCGGGGGGCGAGGGGGCTGGGGGCGCTGGGGTGGCCTCCGAGGGGCTGGGCTGTGGGTCTGGGGAGCCGGGGAGGAGCAGAGGTGGGAGCAGGGGGAGCGCTGGGGCGGGGAATTTGGGGCTGGGGGAGGCCCGGGGGGCCGAGGGCTGAGGGCCTGGGGGAGGCCGCGGCCGCGCTGACCTTTGGGCCTGCAGGAGCCCCATGGTGACGGGCACCTCGGTGCTGGGAGTGAAGTTCGACGGGGGCGTGATCATCGCCGCGGACATGATGGGCTCCTACGGCTCCCTCGCCCGCTTCCGCAGCATCTCCAGGCTCCTCAAGGTGAATGACACCACCATGCTGGGTGCGTCCGGTGACTACGCCGATTTCCAGTACCTCAAGCAGATCATCGACCAGATGGTGTAAGTGCTCTCACCCCGGCCGGCTGCGGCTCCTGCGGCCCTGCTCGGGCCGGGCCAGCCCCCACCCTGCTGTGGCTGGCGCCGTGCTGCCCTTTCCCCAGTCCTTAAAGGGCTGAAACATAATTAAATGCGTTTACTGAGCAGGGACAGGACTGGGCTGAAATCCCCTTTGTCCGCTGGCAATCCCTTTGGTACAAGTGTCTTTTCCAAATCCTCCGCTGAGCGCTGTGGAGAGCAGTTTCAGTTGCTCTTTGTGGCCTTTGGCTGTTTCGCCTCTTGTAGGGAAGGTCTTGCTTGGACACAGCCCGCGGGGAGCTCGCGGGAGGGTGCTCTGTGTGGTGCAGCAGGGGATGCTGCTGTCCTTTCTGGGTGGTTTCTGGCTTTTCTTAGTTGGATGAAATTTCTACCCAAATTAGAATCGATGAGGAGCTGTTGGGAGATGGCCACAGTTACAGCCCGAAAGCCATTCATTCGTGGCTGACGAGGGTCATGTACAACCGGAGGTCCAAGATAAATCCGCTCTGGAACACTGTCATCATCGGAGGGTACTACAATGGCGAGAGGTGAGCAAGGACGAGCGGCGTGGAGCAGGTGGTGGGTATAGTGTGTCCTTCCCCAGGGCTGCCTCTCATGGCATGGGATTTGGGAGGTTCTCTGGCTACGTGTAGCCGCTCAGAAGTCAGGTTGCTCTCCGGCACAGCCAGCACACTCACAGATCTGTCCCTTCAGCTTCCTAGGTTACGTGGACATGCTTGGCGTGGCCTATGAAGCCCCTACGCTTGCTACAGGTTACGGAGCGTACCTTGCTCAGGTAGAGTACGCTCTTGCTCTGCTCAGCTGCTAAAGCAGCCTCAGTGCTGGGTGACTGAGCTGTCAGGCTTGTGGGTTTGTTTTGTTTTTTTTTTTTTGTTTTTTTTTTTTTCCCCCTAGCCCCTGATGAGAGAAGTCTTAGAGAAGAAATCCAGCCTGACGAAGGAGGAGGCCCGTGACTTGATTGAGCGTTGCATGAAAATCTTGTATTACAGAGATGCCCGATCATTCAACAGAGTAAGTGCCCAGCTGTGCCCTGCCACGCCTGTGCGCGCTGCGGGCTGCTGGTCCAGTCTTCACCCAGGGTCGCCTCTGGTCACAGGGAACCTTGCAGTAACTCCTGAGTTGGCAGAGGGGGTGTAGTAAGAGATCGCGTTAGCGAAGCTGTCCTCCAGAGCCAGCCTCCCCTGGTGCCCTGCGCCTCAGAAGAGCACTCTGAGTCTGAGCAAAGCTCATCTCTGGTGTTTTCTGAGATCTGATGATGCTTCTCCCATCTCCGCAGCTGTAGCATCCAGAGGCTGCAACCTTTTAGCTTTGGGAGCCTTTCTGTCTACTGTCAACTACCTCTGCTTGTCCACCGAGGAAAATGTTACTGAATGCAAAGCCACGTTAAAACAAACCCGTTTAAAGGACGGCTGTAATTACTGACTTACTGATTAGAGCTTTCACAGGGCCCATCCTAAACCCAGGTCTGGAATTTGGGCTTTATTGAGAACTTTCAATGTTTTTTTGTCCTCAGTACGAAGTAGCTATTGCAACAGAGAAAGGCGTGGAGGTGGAAGGACCATTGACCCTGGAAGCCAACTGGGACATTGCACACCTTGTCAGGTAATGCTCGCTGGGTTACCCACGCTTTGAGCTCTTGGCCTGCGAGCTGGCAGTCCGGCAGATCCTGAAGGCACAAAATAAAGTGGTTAATGAGAGCTGGGTGATGTGCAGCCGTTGCAGGAGAACGTCCCTGCCACGTGCCTCAGTAGTCTCCTTGATCCCTGCTGCTCCCAGATTCCTCACGCTCTGGGAGGCAGCTTCGGGCTCCACTGTCTGCCTGGCCGCTCTCCCTTTTACGGCCGAGCCCTGAAGGCATCGGTGTGAGTTCTTCGGGCATGGGAGAGTGTTTTGTGGGTGTAGAGCCTGCTTTGCTGCCTTTGTGCTTCCTCAGGACAAGCATCACTGACAGGCAGCACCTGATAAAAGTGAAAACGGTGATTTTTGTTAGTGCAGATGTTGAGCGCGCCCAGGTTTTGTGTAGTATCCTGACCTATGTAAACATCTCCTTTGCAGTGGCTTTGAGTGATCTCCGAAGGGCTGCTCCAGGATGGTGTGTCCACGTTATCACCCTTTATACATGCTGTAAATCTGTTACTCCTTTTGAAGTTCTGATCTGACTTGTTTTGGAAACAAAATAAACCTGTTAAGACAAGCCTGTGTGTTTGTACTATGGGTGGGATGGAGTTTGTGGGATGCCCCAAAAATACTGATTTCAGGAAGTCTAGTCCTAGTTTCAGGTAGTGAAGGTTACTAACAGCTGCAAGGCTTTAGTTTTGCTGGAGAAGAGCGGCAAAAAAAAAAAGCTTTTGTTGTTTTCTTGCCTGGGGTTCTGGTAGGTACCGTACTCTGTTAGAAGTGTAAATGCACCGGCCTCGGCAGTCCCTTTACCGGATCGATCGGGTGTGTGTCAGCTGGGTCACGGTGCTCCCCGCCGCCAGGATGGGGACAGTGCTCGCTTTCCCCCGTGTCTCCAGCGAAGGTTTTGGTTGCAGGTTGGCACGTTTTGTGCAAGTTGCTTCACGATTTGCCCTAGTTAAAAGAACAACCTGCCGGCCGTAACGGGAAGCACGCTGTAATCCTTTGGGTGTTCCAGCAATCTGGGCTACCGTGTGGCACGTGCCGTGTCTACCTTGTGGGTGCTTGTGGTCCAGGCAACTCGGAGTTCTGATCTGGGTGGGTAAAAAGCCTCGGTCACCCTTTAAAAGCCACCTGTGGACAGAAGGAAAACGCATCTTTAAAGTTGTTTTCTGTTTAAAAAAAAGAAATGAAGTATTTGCAAACAGCATGCGGCTGAGCAGAAGAGTTGGATGGGTTCCTCCTGCTTTGGCTGAGCAAGCGCTGGCGCTCCCGGGGAACGTGAGGACCGTGGTGCCTTTGGCTGTTGGACGGGAGTGCGGGTGAGCGCAGACAGTGCTGCAGCAGCTCTGCCAGGCAGTGCGATGGGCTGGACAAGAAGGTGAAGCCAGGAGGGGAAGGCAGCGTTCCCAGACGGAGGTGCCAAGCTTGCCTACCTGCTGGCTCCTTGCTGCTCTCCTGTACCGCCTCCTCCAGCTGCCGAGCGGCCGGGCTCCAGCGCACGCAACCACATCGTCTCTAACGGTGCTGCACGCCACATCCTCACAAACATCCACGTTCTGCGCTCAGTGCCTGTCCAACGCACCAGCTGAAAGCACAGAGGGCAAAGATGAAAGGGGCGGTGGGTTTTAGTTGCTTCAGCGTTTTCTCTGGTAACAGATCAGAACAAGCCAGCCCTCCCCGCTTCCATCCCACTGCTCTGCCCGCTGGGAGCAGACACACAAACACGAGGGCTGCGGCGATCGCCCCACAGCTCCCGGCGGGGTGCTGTGCTGCCGTTACGTGCACCTCAGAGAGGGCCAAGTTGGGTATTTCTTCGCTTTACATGAAATAAATTAATAAATAATATCGAGTGGTATTTGCTACTACCCAAGATAAACAACAGCAAAAATATTTATTCAGGAGAGGATTTTATTAATGATTTTTCAGACTTTTATTTAAAAAAAAAAAAAAAAAGAAAATCTCACTGGGGAAGAGTAGGCTGTTCCACTGAACCTACTGAAGTTCAAGGGCAGGCAGGGGTGGCAGAAATGCAGTCGGACAGAACTCTGCCTTGAGTGTTAATGCCATGTAAACACATTTAATTACTGTCCCATCTCTGGGACTCTTCAGGACATGCGACACGACTCTGCGTCTTCCCCCCGCGAAGGGCGCGGAGCGGGACCCCAGCCTGCAGAGGAATCTGCGACGCATGGCAATATTAAGCATTATGATATCACAAGAGTTAAATAGTTTGTAATAAAAACACATGTTTATAAATCCATTTCCCTGGTTTTATTAAATGTTCCACTTATGTACATTTTAAAGATGAACCATTTACAGGTCTGCACATGCTGCCTCCTGCTTTCCTTGGGTAATAGGGAAGGTTCACAAAACCTCTATGGAAACAGAAAGGTGCAGGTGCTTCTGAATTCTGTATGTCAAAATGCTTTCCGTTTATACCATAATACATACAATTAAAAAACCCTCAAACATGCAAATTGTAGAAAAATTTAAGCTGGCAGTGAAAAATAAAAACAAAGGTCTTCTTTTTTTTTTTTTTTTTGTGCACATCACAGTTTGTTTCATTAAACCAGATTTCTAATTCTAAGGAACGTAGTGTCTGATGCCACTGGTTAAAGCAGGTTTATCAACTACTGGTAGTTAAAAGGTCAACGTTTAATGGTCCGTACAGTTTTAACTCCCATCTACTGTACAGGAAGATCAAGACAGACTTGACTTTCCTCTTCCACCATGTACCCTCTGTCAGTAATTCTTTGGAGCAAGGTGGGTGCCAGGTGGTTTCCCGGGTGGAGGAGAGGAACCACTGCACCGTGTCAGAAAGTCACCGGGAAAGCGAGAGGTTTGGGTCGGCACTGCCCCTGACTCCCTGACCCCGGATCGCAGTCCAACCCCAGTTCAAAGTGTCGTGGCTCCCAAGAAGCGGCGCTGGCACTGAACAGGCAAAATGCTTTTGCTTGTGTTTTTACCCTGCGTCCAAATTCACAAGCAAAATAATTACTCTTCTTAGAAAAAAAAAAAACCCAAACAAAAAACAAACCAATACCCCCCCCCAAACCAAAAAAAAACCCCACCCAACCCAACCCAAAACAAAAAACCAAACCAAACCCAAATCTTAATGGCCAATTATAGAAGGTTCACACATTAGAGCAGTAATTCATACCTAAATTTTCCACAGAAACCTAAATCTCTGGGTCAAGTGTTAAAAAAAAGAAAAAAAAAAAACAACCTGTGTTAAGACAACCAAAGAGATTTATATACTGGTTCATTAGCTACATATTTTTTTTTCCTTTCTTTAGAAATGGTCACATTGACAATGTATAATTCAAAACATTTCTGCACAATAAAAACAGAAAACTATGATACAAGTGAGGTAAAGAAAACGCAAAAATATTCACCCACAATATATTTTCAGAAAATACCAACACAGTGATTTTTCTTTTAAAAAAGCACAAAACTTATAAATGAACAGCATAAATGGCTATTTATCTGAGTGATCGCCTACGAATTTCCTAAACCCACAAATCCACAGGGAAGTGTAATGGTCTCATCCAACATTTATTTAAAAAATAACCCTTTCAGGATCACGATTCACAGAGCAGTGCTCAGATTTCCATCAGATCCAAATCAGCATCTTCAAAGCCATAAAATGATTCAGTCTCGCTTTCGCCTTCGAAGAGCTGATGGAGGATTTCTGGGTCTGCAGATTCCTCGGCCTGGGTCCGATCCTGGACCTCGGCTGCCGCCGCCTCCTGCTGCTCCTCGTTCAGCTTCAGCTGCTCCTCCAGAGAGGCAATCAGCTCCTCCTGCATGTCGGCGTTGCGCGTGGGCGAGTTGGCCGTGCCGTCCGGCCCGGGCAGCACGCTGGCCACCAGGAAGGACTGCTGCACAAGTTCAGGAGAGTCACTAATGACCTCCAGGACCTCTGCCAGCCAGCACAAAACCAGCTGGAGAAGAATGTCCGAGTCGCACGTGGAGTCCGCCATTTCCTTGGCTTGCTCTTTCCACTTTTTATGCAAGAAATTTTTCACAGTCCTTTTTATACAAACATCCAGAGGTTGGATTTTGGAGCTGCAGCCGGCAGGGACAACAGCCGGCAGAGTGCTGGAGGCACTCAGCAAGGAAAGTACTTCCTCGGATAGGTGCGTTCGGTGACAGTCCAGCACGAGCATGCCCTTGCTGTTCTGGCACTCCGTGTGCTTCTGCCACACTCTGGACGACCACAACTCCATGACTTCATCGTCGCTGTATCCGTTCTCCTTTGCTTCCAACATGATAGATTCCGGCACGTTGGCGGGCTGCTGTACGTGACCCCGGTAGAAGACCAGCGTTGGGAGAACGCTCCCGTCAGCAAGGATCGTAAGGACAACGTCGCACCAGGGCTCCCCAGTTCCCACCGTCTGCAAGGCGTTCTCCTTCCGATCGTCGCTGCTCAGCACCTCCATGTCGAGGAAGAGAGAGATTTCGTCGATGGCCGCGATCATGGAGAGGGGCAGGTCTTGAGTGTGGATCTGCCGCTGCACGAACTCGATGAAGCAGCTGGCGTTGTCCTCTACGTCTTTGGGGAGAGGGTGGGCCACGGCCCTCCGCGTGTGCATGCTGAGGTTGTGCCGCAGCATGAACCTCACCGCCCACTCGTAGGAGATCTTGAAGCCGCCCTCGAGGGATCGGCCAATCTTGGTGGCCTTCTGGAAGAGAGTCTCCTCGTTCACAGGCAGCTGCTGCTCTCTCTGCGTGAGGACCCACTCCGCTAGCTTCTCTTCAGCCTCTAGGCTGAGGTACTTGCCCTCTGACAGGGATGCCAAGTTCTCTTCTTGGAAAGCTTGAAACCTTCGTAGCCAGCGCTTGATCCGCCTCTGAGGATTTCGGAAGTGCTCCGCAGCCTGTTCCGTGTTGCAGCACAAAGCGAACAGTACAACTCGCAGCTTTTTTACTGACAGCTGCTCCTTTTTGCTTGCAGGCTCAGGCTCTTTTGTTGGCTGCTCATCTTCTTGAGCATCAATATTTAAGCACTCCTCTTCCTGGCAGACCAGAGGTCTGTTGTAGGCTGCTGGTGCCAGTTCAGGCTCCAGGTCACCTTTCGCAGGTAGCACGGACTTTGTTTTCACAGTAGCAGCTTTACTTAGGGAATAGGTAGGGCATGTGTTCTTCATGCTTTTGTCCTGGAGCTGAATGTGCCTTGAAGGGAGAGAGCACAGGACCTTCTTAAAACCCAGAAAATAAAGCTGTTGAGGGAAAACAAACGAGGGGGGGGGGGGAGGGGAGGGGAAAAAAAAAAAAAAAAAAAGCCCCACCAAACCCAACGGATTTACCTGGAATGTGATATCCAAGTAGGCCCTGTTAAGAAAAACAAAACAATGAAAACATTTGTAGCTTAGCAAACAAACACCAAGTCCGTGCAAGCAAACAGGGTCTCAGGGAGGAGGACCAGCCTCCTGCTGCTGTTACTCCCAAGCATCCCAGGATGCGGCAGGAACAGCCAACACTGATCCAGCCAATCAAACCCCAGCAGCAGCCAAGACCAGAGCGCTCAGGCAGGCAGAGCAGCCGCACCAGCAGCCGTTCCGCCACCCCCGTTGGCAGGGACAGGAGGAGCCGGGTCAGGAAAGCCAGGCTTCGGCCGGACCCCTGCAGGCGATGCCCACCCAGCTTCCCAAGCTGTGGTAACTCACAACAAAGGGCAGAGGCGGCACTGCCGGGCGCTGCGCACGGCCCAGCACCAGCAGCTGCTTAAGGGCCACCCGGTGTCACCGAGGTACACTGATGTCTGGGAGGAACAGAGGAACCCACCGGTGCTCAGCTGATGCTAAACACAGGTGTGTTTGACCTGGAGTCTATGAACTGATACTATTTTGCCCCACGTTATTTTTTTTGCAACTTTTCTGCTCCTTTTCAAATTCTTACCTCGGAAAATAACGTTACTAAACTCATGTGATGGATTGAAGACCAGATGTTTGGCCATTGCATCACCCTCGGATGTTACAAAGAGACAAGAGGAACAGGACAGCTTTACACCACTGGAAAGAAAAAAGGAAAAGGAAAAAAACACAAAGAAAGAGAGAAGTGAGCTTAGTTTCCGATATGAAAATATGTATATGTACATCCCCTCACTAACAATTAGAAAAGAAAAAGTCACCCTCCAGTACACACAGGCAGTGTCCCCGCCCTGAAACATTAACTCCCACTGGAAAGCAATGGGAGTCTCAACATATTGCCCTTAATTCAACATATTTTCCTGTGTGGTGAAAAATAAACAGAGCTTCTTCAGAAGCAGATCACGAAAGAACAGAACTGGCAGATCAGAAAAAGAATGTGCATAAGATTCCCAGGTGATTAAAATAAGATGACAAGTTTTCCATTACCAGGCAGTATAGTTTTTAAACAAAGCCAAGTATTTTGGACTCTTCCGGGGAACATGGTTGCTGTAAGACAAAAGAGTTTATTAAACATCAGAATTATTCTGGGTATTTGAAGAGCTATAAACCCATGCAAAACACAGCACATTTACAAAGACAGACCCAGTCCTGGTTTTAATAACATTTTGCCTGCCTTTTTAAAGTTTTTGTATTACCAAATTTGAGAATTTCAAAAGAAATCCTAGGAGCACTGAAAACGACCCTTTTCTGCAGCAGCACGCAGGTACACATATCGTCAGCTACGATACTGATACTTTGGAAAGAACCTCAGCTCTTGCACTCAGTTTTCTCATCTCATTTGAGAACCACCACCCATGTCTGTACCAATACAGAAAACGTGTCCAGCCTCCTACAAACCACGACAGCAAACTGGAATTTCCCGACAGCCCTTCCTTACAGTGCAGACAGACAGACACAGAGGTGCTACTGCATTCAGGGAGGAGGAATTTCTACTGCAGCGTTCAAAGAATCACACATACTTGATCATGTGGTTGGCGTAAGCTCTGGAGCAGCAGGTACTGTAACGACACAGCGAACAGTGCACGTAGGTGGGAAAGTGGTTTGGGAAGTCGGGGATTTCGAAGCTGCACTCCAGACAAGTCTGCCTCCCCAAGACACTCCTGAAGGTAAGAGGGATATTTTCGTTAGCGCCTGAACAGGCAGGTATCTCTGGAGTTATAACAAGCATCAGGACAGAGAAGAAATTAATGACATGTAAACCTTCAGAAGTCTGCAGTCCAACTAGTCTCATCTTTCGCCCTAGCTTCCTAGGGTGCCTCAGTGCCAGGCTAAACATTTTCCACTTGCTGTAGTCAGGAGTACACAATTTAAGAGTGGATAATAACTTAAAAAAATATACATATATACTGAAGACAAGGCAGCAGGACACAGGGTGGGCAGAAAGCCCTTATGCTGATGAAGTTCCATTGTTTCCATACAAGTGCCTAGCTAATTCTGTATTTCAGAGTTTCACCTTAAGGGGCTTTCTTAACACGACTGAATCCTGGTTTTGTGGGAAGCTAGACTCTCCTGGCATAAAGTTTCCTTGGCAACCGGTAAGACAGAGCTGTCCAGTGCCGAGGATCACGTTACCCATCACTGTGGCATTAAAAAGCTAACTACGTATCCTTTAAAAAAAAAAAAAAAAAATTTTTTTTTGAATTTTAAATTTAGCAAAACGTTCTGACATTTTTTTGACCGCTCTCTTCTGGACGTTCCTCTGGACAGGCGGGTACAGGAAGATGGGCTGGGGATCGGAAGAAGATGACAGCGGAGTGGTTTCCTGTCCAGTGCCCTGCGGCATGTCATTTGACGATATTGGCACTGTCCGTGGCTGTCCTCTAGATGCCCTGATTGTAACCTGCAGAAAACAGATACACCCATACCTCCTAAAACACAAGGGCAGAAGTGATCTATCCAAATTCAGACTCCTCTGTTTGGAGTAGTCTTTCAGGCTCTTAGCAGAGAATAAACAGGTGCTCCTAGGACACGATTCATCCCACCCAGGGCAGCAGTAGCCTAAAAGAGGACAGACGACTTGAGCCCCAGAAGTGCCTGCTTGTCCCTAATGACTACAGAGGGCGTCCAGACTAGTTCGGATACCTTAGTTAGGAGAGTTTAACCTCTGGCGTGCCACCTTCGCCTCCCTCTCTAACTGTTTCTATGAAGTATCTCATCAACTAAGCACACACAACACGGACAGAGTGCAAGTGTTCTTCTGTCCCAGCAAGTGTGGTTTAAGTGATGCAGGTAATGCAAACATCAGTTTTGCAGCACTTCATAAATACACACCAAAACAGACGCTACGGGTGTTTCCTGAGGAAACAGAGGACAGAGGCCTGCCGTTAACTTGGATTTCTTACCTTGGTTCCAGGTTTCAATCCTTCTAATTGTTTGGGCTTCCGGAAAGTTTTGTGGTGCTGCAGCTTGTGTTCTATTTTATCCTTGGCAAATAGGAACTGGAGTCTACACTTGTTGCAATGATAAACACTCTTCTTCTAAGGCAAATGCAAATGGAATATATTTCATTTTAGAGAAACAGAAGTCACAACATAGCATAGGTTTTTGTTTTAAAAAAAGAAAAACCTCAACCCCAAATACACTTTTCCCCTCTCTGAAGCTACAGGCAGCCCCGTTCTTCTTTAGCATCTGAAAGTCCCTCCCCACCAAGCCCCGTATCTTGGGTGGCTTGGTTTGGTTTGGTTTGTTAATTAAAATCATCAGGCTCTGCAAAGACACCAGACCTGGAAGCGCCATGGAACGAGTCTTACCCAGCATGTTTAAACCCAAGCAAGGCACACTAGCAGAGCAGTGTGTGGGGCAGCATTCCTTCAAAAGCTGCCTTGCCTCTGCCTCTTTCGGGAGTCAGCAAAGGACTTTGGGGGTAAATCAACTCAGGCACTGGGTGAGAGCGCTGCATTTCTATATTCTGAAAGTAAACTTCAGCTACACCCACGTAAAATATGCTGTCAATACAGCCAACATATATGGAAACAGAACACTGAGCTAGGAAAATGACATTCATTTGCGTGCATATATTATTGTTTATTTATTTATTACCTAGAGATAGAAAAGTTTAAAACCCAAGTGAATATCAGAGAGCCCACTGTTGGCTAATCATCACATAAAGCAAAGACAGTCCAGCAACCCATTTTTTTTTCTTTTTTCTGTTAAGTAATAACAGTCTGTGCCACCCCCAAAGGAGCAATGCCTCTTCAGCGCAATCCCTGTGAAAGGTCCGGAATGACAGCATGCAAACCGCATCTGTTGTGGAGTGAATACAGCATCTACTAAAACCTGCTCTTTCAACCAGTTTTCTTTCTTTTTGATTTTATTCCAAGTGAACGCTCGACTAATCACGTGCTTACTACCTGCTGAATCTCTGTGGGGAGCGAACCCCCTCAAACAGACAGACTACAGCCCTGACATAGTACCTGATGCCTCATGAAGTGCTGCTGGAAAGCGTTGCCGTTCTTAAAGACTTTGAGACAGTAAGGGCAGAGCAGGTGCCGCGTGTCTTCGTGGATCATTCGGAAATGGCTATCCACTTCAGAATAGAGTGAGGAACGATACTGACAGACCTACAGGAGTGGACGGAAACAACTAACAGTGAAAGAACGTAGGAATCTCTCTCACATCCACCACTGCAACACAGAGGTCTTAACAGCAGTGCCCAGATCCTCAAAGATATTATTAGTGGAGTTTAGGAACCAGGTCCTGAAGAACCTGATAGCTTATTCCGACTGTAAGATACCAAATCAAGCAGCATATATTCAGAGTAGTTTGGAGAAACAGATTTGAACTACTTGTATAAAGAGGAAGCAGTGACAACTCAAGCTCCAGATCCAAGAAAGTAAGAAAAAAAAACGTAAAGAGAGAGACAGTCAAGGCAAAGCAGTCGGAATAGATTGAAGAGCAGTTCCTTCAGGGTCTAAGCAAAATGCACAATTTGGAACAAACATGTTATGTGAAAACGGATTTACAAGTTCTTCTCTGTGTTTTCTTTTTGGAGGGACAGTGTTAGGACCCCTGGGTGGAGATGACATATTCAGAAAGGGTGCAAGCACAAATCTCCTGTAACAGTGTCAAGAAAAGGTATTGCACAAGCAACATAATTCTCGTTTGCTCCACAGTGACAACTTCTCTTAATGGCACAGCAATTCGCCTGCAGGCCCTGGGACTAAACAAATGTCCATCAAGCTGGTCCAGTGCCAGAGTGCTGGGAACTAGCAGCAAACACTCAGCTACTTGTGCTGCCCTAACAGCCACTGGACTTCTCCAAGTCCACACCTGGAAAAAAAAAAAGAAACTATGGGCTCCACAGTGCTGTTCTATGGCCCAAGTCTGTTTTAGACCTCTATGAGCCACACGCTTTGCTGAAAAGTGCTGGATACCCTCTTACTCTTTAGTATGCACTTGTGCAGTCCAGCTCCTAAACCACTTTTAATACCTGACAAACATAGGGCATCTCCCCAGGCTTGTGAGTGTCCTTCATGTGCTGCAGAAACATTGGCTCGCTCTCAAATGCCCATTCGCAAATCTTGCACTTTGCTGCAAAAGAAAGAAAAAGCACATAGAAGCTGGGGGACTAAAAACACCATTACAAGTTGCTTTGGTAACAACTGTCCCTTAAAACAAACCAAACACCTACTCACCCAAAAAAACTAGCTCTGAATTCTCTGAACTGGTTAGACAACAAAATATATTCCAAGAGGTTTCCAAAAAGCAGCAAAAAGTCTCTTAAACAAAACAGTGGGTACAACAAGATGTCCTAACGAGGAAACTTCCAAGTGATTTTAAACCAGATGTCAATCTACTGATAATATTTTATTATGTATATAATATAATTATATGACATTATTATTGAACTAAATCTTTAAAATACTCCTGACAGTAAATTTCCAGAAATGTAACCTAGATGGATTTTTCTGGTGGCCTACAAAATAAACGCACCAAGGGGCAAGGCAGAACGGACACTCCTTTCCCAACAGCTCTGCAGTTAATACAAGACAGAAACCCTCTAAAAACCTAAATGACGACAGCGAAGACAGAAACCCTCTTAAACCTAAACAACAGCAAAATCAACTTACTTGTTGACTCATAGGGACTATGGACATTCTCCAAGTGACACTGTAGCTGGAACGGAGTAAGGAACTGTCTGTAACAATGCTGACAGATGGTGTGGACATCTACCTCTCCATTCTGCTGATCCAGTTCAACGTGGTGCTTCATGTGATTCATAAATCTTAGGGAGGTGAAGAGAAAGCGTGTGAAGAGAAATCCAAACATTTTGCACCTGTAACCCTGAAAACACTGTGAATGCTACACCAGATTTTTTTTTTAAATGCACTAAGATGCTTCTTCTTGCTCTTCCCATCAAAACCCAATGAAGTCTCCTTATATCCACCAGCTTCCCACTCCCCTAACTCCAGGGGAATTTGCAGTACAGAGGCTGTACTACTTGCTTTGGAGCCCTTCTGACCCCAGCCTGGCATTCATCTGACAATGACAAAACATTTCAACTTAGAAGAAAAACCAGTAGTCCAGTTATCACAATAGAACACCACAGTGGCTCGCTCAGAAGAATACACTATTTCATAAAAATATTTTCTCCCTCTGTTAAAAAAGCACTGAATAAAGATGAGAGGAGCAGCTCAAGAACAATTACTTCCTATTATCTACTAAGACTAGTAGAGCAAATGAGACTTCTCATTTTTTTGAGAATTCAAATTCTCAACAAAACCAAAAAGAATACAAATGTGATTATTCTAACCACGCAATCTTCTTGCAACTTTTGCCCTGACTGAACTGTGTGACAACAGGCAAATCTCTCCCTTTTGTGCTTCAGTTCTGGTCTTAAGCTACAATACGGGAAAGTTGCCGGGCCTGAGAAACCGATGCTTACGACTCGTTTTGCCTCCTGCAGATCAGAGGTAGTCAGAACACTGCAGACTGTTTTTGCGGCACAATTGCCTTACCGTATGTTGTTCTTTAGCCTCTTGGTGCAGTGTGGACACCTGAAGGAAGTTGGGACCTTGGGGAAGTTCAGTAGCTGGCTCACTTTGCCACCATCTCTGCCGTAGTAGAAATCATCTACTAACATGATGAGCTTGCTTTGGGATGAGTCAACTGCGTTTTCACTTGGCTCTGGAGCTTTAGCAGGTGGGGACAGTGCAGGGATAGGAGTAGAAGAGGGTGGTGAAGCAACAGCTGTAGTTTTTTCTGGAGACGGAGGCTTTGCAGACTGAATATTTGGTTCAGATTCTAGAGATTTTCTTTTCTTGAGGAATTCAACCATTTCAGGGCAGCAGTACTAAAAGGAAAAAAGAAAAACAAAAGACAAAACCACCACACACATTAAACTATCTAGGAAGAACTATAGAGACTATTAAACTGATACAGACTAACCACCATTAAAGGAAAGGGAACTCTTGAGGAGAGAGTAAAGCGGAGTCAATATCTGATTTCCCATTTTGTTTACTGATACGTAAGATTAGAAAATAAAGTCATCTCCTGGCCCCAACAGGACATCAAACAGGTCCCGCCTACTTCCAGCGAGGAATGCTCTAGGTGGTCTTTCAGAGGCCTCTCACCTTCTCCTAGCCCTACCCTTCCTTTTCGCAGCAGCCCCTGATCTAGGGAGAAGAACTCTTCCTTGCACTCCGCAATCGCGAGCAATTATCCATTAACCACCCATCCTAGGAAGGTTACTTACACACATATGCCCTCTTAAAGCTTCAGTGACTCGAAACTGAGCGTCACATCTTGGGCAGACCTTCCTGCCACCATCTTGCAAATCAAACGTGGGAATAGGAGAAGAACTGACTGTAACAGGAAAAACACAAAACAAACCAAGAAAAACAGAATCTTTACGCTTCATTTCGAATCTAGGCAACCTTTCTGGCATACTGAAATACTTGAAAGAGCCGTACTTTTAACTGCTAACTAGCCTCGAAGAGGCATGAAAAAGGCAAAAGTATGCAAACTTCTGACAATCTGTGTGACAAAACATACCCCGCAGTACCTAGAGTAAGAATAGGAGTGCCTCAAAATCAGACTTAATAAATAAATGAGCTGAACTCATCTGCCCTTTTTCTTTAATAGCATGCTTTGGTTCTCCATCAGACTCCAATCTCCTCCAGCTGTAGTAAGAAACTCAGAATATACAGATGACATTAAATGTACCTTAAATCAACTTCTCTACTTCTCAAACACCTTAGGAAGGTGATTTTTTGCAAGAAAAGAAGCAAAGATTTTATTCTTTTGTCTCCTTGTGTAGATTATTTCAGGTGTGTGTATCCTCAACATGGCAGAACTCACACCAGTAATTTTGAATGCAAAATAACGTATGCAAAGAAGTAATCACAAACAAAATATAATCACTGGTTAAAAGTGTACGGATAAAGATGAAGAAATTAACAGCAAAGCTCTTCAAGTGTTATCCCTATTAGGAAATCCCAGCAGTTGCAGGTTAGCATTTTTTTTTCACGCCAGAAAATAAAACTTCTGCATTCTCAGCAGAACCAACTGAGTGAGGACAGCTGCCACTGCCCGTACCTTTTGATGACGACGACGACTCTGAAACACTAGATCTCTGGGAACCGTGCACAGGGCTGCTGTTGGAAACCACCAGCGGGCCAGGGCTCTGTCCTAACGAAGGAATGGTGTTCAGGGTATTCACTAGTTTAGCAACCTCATTGCTGTTCTCACCGGTCACTCCAGGTCTCTTTACGGTCACAAAGCTTGCGATGCTCACTGCCAAGGGAACGGGTAACACCAGAACACTAGTAAGGAATCAGTAAGATCTGATCCAGTGTGAATCCCACCCCCATCTAGTAGGTCTTGGCTCTTGCTCTTCTACCTTGAGTCTTCACCAAAGGTTACTAAGCCATCAATTATCCTGCCCAGTAATGCGAAGGCTGGCAAGACCGGGAAAGTAAACTTCCCTGCCCTTTCCAGATCACACTCCAAGATACTGAGCCAAGTGCCACAATGAACTAAACAGGACACTGATGGTCACAAAAATCATTTGTATTTCTTTTCTAAATGCAGCTGTATATGATTATGGTCACTTAAAGCTAAAAATAACCTGACTACTTGCTGTGTGAAGTATTTTTTTTCCCCTTTTTAAATTGCTTGTCACTATTCTTGAGCCATCATTTCACTCATGAATTCAGCCAACAAAAAAATAAAAAGGCAACACTGTTAGTTTGTGTTCGTCATCTACTTAACTTCACGTTTCAAACAATACAAGTGATTTACAAATAGTATTTTTCACTTTTGGGGACTTCTAATTGATGGTGTCAGAACATTCTACAAAGCAGAATTTAACTAGTTCTCAAACCAAACCGGACTAGCCTCATTTTCCAGGTAAGAGAGATGAAGTGTGAGTCAGTGGCAGAGGCAAAAAAGAGCACCCAGGAGTTCCAACTCAACTTCTGCCTTTTAGCTGCTAGGCCATACGTTTGAAGATCAAATTATAGACAGTGTTACAGACTCGAGTCCCCTTGCTTTTCCATGGCAATTCTTACCTAATTTGGGGTTAGTAGCTTGACTGGACTGCCCTGGCTGCTGCACAGTTAACTGTCCCAGTGTTGTTGGCTGCGATGCAGTAGGAGTTGTGGAGGTGCTGGGAGTGGACTTACTTTGCTGTTGTGCCTGGGACTGTGGTACAGTGCTCCTGATGGTAAGCGTGGCCGGAATGACCGTAGTGAAAGTGTTGGTGGTGGGTCGGACCGGCATGGTTGTACCTGGTCTCACCTGGGCCATTTGAGAGAACACCTGAGGAACGCCAACTGCCGGTTTAACAAACTGGGTACCTGGGGCTTCAAAAACAAATGGAAAAACAAGGTAGATTAAGTAATTGAGCTCCCTTCCTTGCACAGTAATAACTGAGGGCAACCTGTTTTCCGACACTGCTGAGCTCCCAAAATTCCCAGCATTTCAGTGGAAGCTTTGACTTCAGCACCTGAATTTCACTTCCCAAGCAGACTAAAACCGAACACGGATGCAGAGAGAGTGAAGACTGTATTTAGATGGAATTTTCCATAAGGCCCCAGTAGCTTACAAGCATAAATCCCACCAAGTTTCACAGGGCTCATAGTCCTGGTCACTAGGCCCAAAGGAACCCCGTGGAAGGCCTTTTATGGCAGGACAAGGGTGATCCTACAGTTGCAGATCAGTTTGTGATACGAGGCTTTGGAGATGTGTTCTGGGGAGAGTGAAAGGTGGCTCATCACTAGCATGGTTGCTTTGTTATAAAGCAGGCACCTGGTGACACAAGAGTTCTTGGTCTTCCTGACGGTGCACGACAGGACCCCGTACCAGAAATAGGTGCTAGAAAAATCATGCCCAGTGTGAGGCTCAGTTCCCAGGCAGTTTCCCAGCACTAACATGGGGAGACTTTGAAAGGAAGGAAGAGGGGAGGGGTGGTCATGGGCTGGGACTTTGGAATTAACTTTGCTGAGGCTTTCTGAAGAGGCTAGATCATATGAAGCTCCAAGAGACAGACATTCCTTTCAGCTGGGAGTCCCCTACTCTGCAAAGTGGTTTGTTACTACCATCAAAGGGCTTACTCTCTGCTGCAAAATGATTACCAGAATTACAGCCACAAATATGGACAAATCTCACCTACTACAGAGCTGAACCCCCCTTCTTCAATGCTACTAGATAGGCAGGTGAAATACAGGTTTCAAATATAATTTTTTTTTTCTCCAACTCTTGGGACTCTAAAAAGGAACATGACAGTGGCTTTAGCTTGTTCCAGTCCTTACCTGGGACGAGGGTGATGGGTCTAACTGTCTGACCTTGCTGTACGTTCAGAACAATTCCAACTTGGTTCATTGTGTTTTGTACAGGCCGGACATTCCTCACGGGAAATCCCTGCGGTCAAACAGTACCGTTACCATACCAGGCAAACCTGAAGCACTTTCAACATGAGCTTTCTACCCCAAAAATCAAATAAACAAACAAAAAAACCCCCACCCCAACACTACTATCATCTATAGATCATTTGAACTGTGAGGCCACACACCCTGGGCCAGCACCTCACCCTACCCTAGCGGTGCTTCCCAATATTCCACACTCTGATATGCAGCCCCCGTTCTCAACCGCTCCTTCCCTAAGCACCTACAGAGATCTCCCAGGTCTCAGCAAACATGCAAAAAAGCCAGCGGACATTTAATAAAAAAATTACCTGCAGGTTCCCCTGGAAAATAAACCAAAGTATTTCAATATTCAGCAACGTCAAAGTCACGCAGCGCAGACAGACCCACCCGCAGCAGGAGCCTGGCCCTACTGGTGAGGCTACCAGTGGGAGCCAGCATGAAGCCCTGTTAGACCTGTGCTAGCTCCACGGGACCTGCTGGGGTGTGGAATGTGGCCAATTTTCTCAAGTGAGATTCAACTGCCAAGTGACTAGGAACACAAGCTATTTCCAAACAAAGCCAGTTCTAGATCTACATAAATTAAAAACCAAAACCCCAACAGATTTCAGCTCAATCCACTGAAGTGCACAAGAAAAACTAAAACAAGCATCTAATTATTTCCTAACAGAGAAGAGTCTTGCAGGGATGAGTGCGCTAGCCCTTCTGTCTCAGCTGCCCTAGCTGCAAGGGCACTCACCTGGGTTGTTATGAAGATGGGCTGGCTGGTCACTGGAGAATTTGTGACGTGATTGGCATTCTGCATGATCTGCACAGGTCGTAATACTGGCTGAGTTACCATTGTGCCCAGACCTGAGGTCGGGTTCTGGGTAAGGATTAGCGGCTGTCCACTTTGCTGAACAAGAGGATTGCCAGCTGGAACGAAAACAGAAACATAGCAAAAGTCACATCTGTCAGGTAAAAAGGCTGCTGCTTCTCACACACGCTCAGCTGGCAATTTTAGTTTTCAGAATTTGAATGAGTTTTCCAGAGCATGTTTTAAAACTAAACCTGCTACAATATCCAACCCTTCTATACATTGTTTGAACATTCACATTTAGGCTAGGATTTTCCAAGCTGCCTAGGAACTAAGCGTGCAAATGCCTTAGCCTTGAGCAACCTCAGAGACTGATTATTCTGGCTCCTACGTGCCCTTTGAACACAACTACAGCAGCTAAAGAAAATATTTTTTCTAGTCTCATTAAGTAAAAATTCACCTGCTGGCAGATACTGGGAAAACCTATGCTGAACCAGTACAACCCCTGGCATAGGAAACGCACCAGAAGTAGAGCAACACTGGAAGTTTCTGAACAACATCGACAACCAGACCACTGGGGACACCGGAGTCTGCCGAGGGCTTCAGTTAACCAGGAGGTCACAAGAATTCTAAAGTAACCTGAAGTTATCTTCAACATCCTTGGATAGAAAAGAGGACTATGGGACTGAACCTTTGAAGAAGCAGACAAACTTCAACAAAAGGAGGAGAAAAAACCCCCACCAGATTCAAAACATCTGGATCACACCAAATTCACGATGCCTGCGTTATAACAGTATCTTACAGCGGTTCAAAGGGCTTATTCTCCTGATTCAAAAGTGAAACACCCTGCTTGAAAAAAAAAAATTAAGATGAGGAAAAGACAGTAGTTTTATCTGCTAAAACCAACATCCTTAACATCACCCGATACATGGAATACTCCACACAAGTCCTTTGGTGTGAGAGCATGGTCGCATAATTGCAAACAATTCTGTTACCGCAGCTTAGCGAGACACCACGTCAGCCGAGACCCGCTGTCTGTGCAGGTGCTGGGAGCCAGCTGCATTTGCAAGTAAACCCACTCAGCTTAAAACATCTTCATGAGGTTTTATACTAATGGATTTTACATAGTGCTTGCTTGTTTGACAGTAACTTGCACTTCATGCTGCGCACCAGTAACCTGATTCCTTGCAACTGTGCCTAGCTGCCAGGGAGTTCCAAGGCTGGTGCTGCCCACCACTGCACCCAGAGGGATTTCCCCGACGGATTTTCACTGTGTACATCTACTGTGGACCTGGTGCTTCCAGACACAGCTGCCCAGTAACTCTGCCACAAGGTTCTGCCCTCAGGTGCACATCGCCTGGTCAAGTTTTGACCGCAAACTTCCCACAACCACTGCTAGGGTTACCTAATGCCTTCCATTACCTGCAGATGAAAGAGGTATCCTATTGCCTTGTCAACTGCTAACCGTACAGACTGAGGTCTCCCTAATTTTTTTTTTTTTTTTTTTTTTTTTTTTTTTTTGTGGCAGACTGGAACAAGACTTGTTCAGTCATTAAAGAACAGCAAACTTCGCTTCTTCTGGTGCCTTTTCTTCTTTTAACGTTTTCCTCTGCACAGCTGCCCAAGGGCCTCCCATGATCTCAAACTACCTCCAGGAAAATCCACGTTGATCAGCTCCTGGCCATCTCCATGTGCACCAGCCCAGCAGACACTAGCAGTTGGCTGTGTCCTTCAGTCAAGATCCCATTTGTCCCATGTGCCCTCCCAGTTCCACAAGCTCTTATTGCCAACCAGAGCAGACGTGCAATTATTTGCACAGAACGAGGAAATCCAAACCCAGGAATACTGACCGATCTGTTGTGGCAACCCGGGGGCTGAAGTTGCAGCAAAACACAGATCAGAAGAGTCTTCCACCTACTGCCAATGTTTGTTGGCACTTGAGATGAGGAAGGAATTAGAAGAAGCAGAAGAGAGGATGAAGGAGGAGGCTGTGAAGAAATGTGCTAGTGAAAGATGGGATGAAGCGGTCTACAACCGTGAAGGTACTGGTTTAGAGGACATAGACAAAACCTTTGCTACCAACAAACACTTCTGATGTCGCTCCCCTTCAGAGGCTGGTCTGCTGGAGGGGGGACATAACTCCCTGCTCCCACACAGCGTGTTAGCTCCAGGCTGTGCTGTGGATCAAGCTAAGCAGTAACTGCAAAGGTTGGCTACGGCAGCCTGTGTACACCTTCTGCCAACACCAACTTTAACTTACAGCCAGACACTGTCTTTTCCACAGAAATCTGCCTCACTTTGTGCACAGGATGGCCGATGGTCAGGGAGCAAAGCAAAGCTATGCGGGAAATGAGGCGACACCTGTACATTCCCAACTCTTGTACTGTAAATGATGGAAATACGATGGCAGCATCGAAGAGAGGGATGTTCTGGTATGTAAGGTTATGACTGTCATCTGAAAAAAAGTTACTTTTATCCCATTGTGCAGCTTAGCAAAAAATTTACTTTTTCCATTGGTGATCACTACCTCTTCATCTCCCAAGTGCCTATTACAGGTGACGTGTGGCGGGTCGACCTTGGCTGGATGCCTGGTGTCCACCAACCTGCTCTATCACTCCCCCCCTCAGCAGGGGGAAGAAAATAAGATGGAAAAAACCTCATTGGTCAAGCTAAAGGCAGTTTAATAAAGCAAAAGCCAATGCACAGAAGCAAAGGAAACCGAAAAGTGTATTTACTTCCCACCAGCAGGCAACATCCAGCCACTTCCTAAGAATCAGGGCTTCAGCATGTGTAGTGGCTGCTCCAGAAGACAAATACGTAACATGAATTTCCCCAGAAGACAAATATGTAACATGAATGCCCCCCCACCCCCCACAGCTCCCCTTCTCTTAGGTTTTATATGGCATGAAATATCCCTTTGGTCAGTTTGGGTCAGCTGTCCTGGCTGTGTCCCCTCCCAAACTTTGCCCACCCCATCTACTGGTGAGGGGGGATGTGGGAGAGACAGCCTTGATGCCGTGAGTGCTGCTCAGCAGCAGCCAACACACCAGGGTGCTATCAACATGCATCACAGCACTGTGAGGCAGTTAATTTCCCTTGTAGCAGCTGCATCAGCCACATACAATACATGCAGCCAGGTCTAAAGACAGCAAGTGATCTGCACATATAAAATGCATTACTTTTTCAAATATCATGGAGGAGGGAAAAACATTAAAAAAAAAAAATAATCAAGCCACAGATATTTCAAACTGAGCTCCAGAAAACGAACAGGATACTTATTTGCACTTCAATTCCTTCTTCCTCTATACCATGCTTCTTCACAAAGTTTAGCTCATTCATGTATTTGTGCATTTTGCACTACTCAGTCCCGTTGTTACTACAATCCACGCTTGAGGACAAAGAGCTTCCAAATCAACAGAAGGAGGCGTGATCCAGGACACCCCACACAAATCTTCCCACCGCAGACTTGCGGCACAATGACACGACAGTGACAGAACACTCAGGTTGTTTCAGGAGTACAAACCGGTCCATCAGCAGCTTCAGTGATGTTGTTAGAGGAAAGGATTGCTGTACCCGAACAGCAAATGTTTCCTACGTAACTGTGTGAATCCAGGAAAAGACCTGCTGCGTGCCAAAATGTTCTGACCCACAGCCAAACCAGCTTCTGTTAATGGAAGATGCTTTACACTGACAGTCTGGATGCTGCCTGGCTGGCAGTCCTCAGGGTATATGATCCAAATGTTTTAATGAAGATTATACTAGGCAGAAACAGTAGGGTAATGGAAGACTACGTCAGAAGGTTCAGATCCAAGCCACACAACTGCCTGGCCCACACTGCATCGCGTCTTGCCTCGCTTTTTCAAGCGCCTCAGACAGCAGGGAAGAGACACCAGCTCCCACTTCCAAAGCATGAAAAAAGAAAAAAGCGTCAATCAGCAAACATAACCTCAAACTGAGGCAAAGGATGGAGATGCCGAGATATCATGAAGGCTGGCAGCCTATCTTGGACCAATTTCTTTAAGATCAAAACCAACGAGCACAAACCCACTGCTGCCTGAACTCTGTACATGCTGCCTCTAGTCTCAAGTGAAAAAACCAAAGAGGGCATGCTTCTTGCCTCTGTTAATTTATAAGGCACGGTCTCTGAAGAGGGATAGGAAAGAGAGAAGGAATGGATGAAAACTAGGGACAGACAGACTGGATTTGCAATCTAAAAAAATTCAGAGAAGTAATCCCTTCACAATACGAAAAAATACGGTGATCACCGAAGAAGAGACAAAGTTGAGAAAAAAGAAAAAAAATAATCTTTGGATAGCTCTATCAGGTTCTAAACATTTACATCCTACCTAATATCTGATGAAGGCCCAAATCCAGAGCATCAGTTTATTTTCTCCTCTTCAGTGTCTTGAGGATCTTACTTGGCTAACAAGGAACGCACAGTCATCCCCAAATCTTTCAAGGAGCGGAGACCTTGCCAATCGCTGAAAATCTGACTGCAGACGAGAGGTCTTACATTGCCACTGGAACTTCCATGAGAAATCCTGAAGACTGAAGCTATGACGACCTCACGGATAGTACAAAGGCCACTGTGCAACCTCAAACAGAGTGTGACAGTCAGGTTTCCAATTCCTTCTGGCTCTCCTTCGGAGTTTACAAATAACCTGGGAACATTTGTACTGGTTTAACAAACAGAAGATGACTTTGGGTTTAAGTCCACTTTAAAGCAGAGATCAGCTGACAAAAATCTTCTAGTCAAACCAGTCCAATGATTTTTGACTCTTTTCAGTCAGCATGGACTTGGCAGGTTCCTGCCACGTTGCTCTCCTGAACACTATCATTACTAGACAAAATAATAGGAGAAGCATAGGTAAATATTCTAATTCCTTACCAGAAACTGCAGGTTCTTTTCAATGTGGCCAGGATGGACACAGTTGTATGCCCAGTTTCCTGCCCCCTCCCCTGCCGCCCGGCTTTGGTAGACTTTCATAAGTGAGAACGACAAGCCTTCTGCAGCAGCGTGCCCAGGAGCGTGCAGTACTTCTCTTCGATTGTTTCCAACAAGGTTTTTAAGGTTTCCACAGGTCTTGGAGCACTTTAAATTCGCTAGCCAAGACAGATGTGCATAGACTCACTACTTCATCTAGGGAGAATGAGGAGACCATGGCAGAAATCAGCTGCTGGGTAAGAACAAATCACATTCCTCTCTCTTCTCCTCCTACCTCTCAAGCGTATGATTCTTCCAAGCACCTTGCTGGAAATAGCTTAATTAGCTTCTCAGAGGAGGGCTGTTCAGACCTAAATGCCAGCTGATGAAGCAACCCTCCTGGACTCCTCCTTGACTTCCAGTACGCTACCAAGAAGGCAGAACATCAACATGTAGAAGAGGACTTTCTCTATCCTCTCTCTCAACTAAGCAGAGTTGAGACGCTCTCCTCTAAAGGAGGAGCCACTCTTGTCAGACATGCCCTGGCTGTTCACAGGAAAGGTTGGACTGACAAAACCTCTTTGATGCTCCAGAAACCCCCACACAGATCGCGTGTGCTTCACAACAGGCCAACCCTCCTACAGAAGAATGCTAGCGATGGGCCCATCAACAAGTTACTTGCACTGTGAACAACCAAGGTGTTGATAAGGACCTCAAAGGTAGAGCAGCCACACCACTGCTAAGGGGGCCATCGGTGCCAAGGCTCCTACCACCAACACAATCCACATTAAAATCCATGCCAAGTGGTTAGGACTGTGTCACTGTCTCTTTAGAGTTTGAATTCAGCACTTAGGCATCAACAAAGGTCCTCTCAGGCTTACAAAGCATGAACTAATAAGCCTGGGACAATGCAATTCCTTGATGGATTTGTTCTCTGATGGCCCTGGCAGCTGGCACCCATGGCTGAGGGACAAAAAGGAGCAGTGTAGGGACACACCTTTAAGGCTTTAACGGCAGGTGATTTGGAAAAACTAGTAGAGCCAGCTCACCAGGGTGCTCCGAGATGTAAGGGATTACTGAGGCCTGGGGACAGACACTTGCAGGTATCTGAGGAGCCTTCCACCATTCTTTGGAGAAGGAACTTGAGGTGGCTCCTGTGCTCTCTGTATCCATTTCCAGAAAGTATGGCAGGTTGAGCACTGCTCCAACACATATACTTCAAGACACGGGAAGCACAGGGAGCAAAGCTAAGAGAAGCTTCTGCCATTACGCACTCCCTAGATGACAGGCTAGCAGAGCTTGATGCAAACAAACATGTAATTTTTGTCAACAAGTGTTAGAGACAGAAATTACACTGTATGTTATATACAGTTTAGGGCAGAGAGGGATCACAGGGCAGTACACAGAGCAAGCATGCACTGCAAGCATCCCATCGCACTGATGCAAGCAGTAATTTAAACTAGACTAAGTTTTGTCACTTCCCATCCCAGCCTGCCTTAACCGTATACCATTACGCAATTGCTGCATTCTAAATATAAGCACGGTATTTTTCTTCTATAGTTTCTGTATTTTCAGGACAAAAAGCACTTTGTGATTCTTGTGGTAAAAGGAATTGCAGGAACGTAAGTTATATTTTTATCTGATGGTGGAATTATTAAAAAGGAGTCAAGCTGTCAGGCTGATGTGCCGCGTGGCACCCATCTCATTTTCTTGTCAACAACAACAGTGCTTTCTTGGATACGGGGACTCTGCAGAAATGGACAGACACGTTACACCAGCTAGCTATGCATGTCTATGTAACATAAGAAAGAACTGGCTTGAGTGGGATACAGGTACAGCTAAGAGCATTCGAAGGAAAGAAAAAATTAGGCCGAGCGTCACTTCAAATATATTTAGCTTCCAATAATTTTTCCTTTTATGTCCCAGTAATTCAAGACATTTTAAAACTAATCTGCAGGGAAAAAATTGGATCCAGCTGAAAGATAGAAAAAGAGAAGCTAAAAGGTATTTCCACCTTTAGTTTGGAAATTTTGTTTCTTGATTTTTGGACACGGGGTCATTTCTATCCAGCCCAGGACGCACTTCTGCTCTGTTCATTCAAAGGAGAACCGGTACAATACACCTCACAAGGAATTCAAGCCTGTGTCTGTTGACACAGTCCTGAAAGTTAGATATTTACCAACAGGGATGCCGTTGTTTAAGAAAAGGATAAATTTTAAGTCTCCAGGCTTGCTCGTAAGTGAATTACAAACGAAAACAAAACCTTACGCTGGGAGAATGGACAGATTTAATGGGTCCTTTTCAGCCCTAGCTTGTAAGTCTTTTTAATTAATGTAAAACAAAACGCAAGACGACAGCCATGAGCATAAAAAACAGATTGCTGAAAGCTGGGATGACTCCAGACACGGCTCATTTCATGAGCGTTCCACATAGTCACAACTTAAACTGGGATGTGACCCTCAGTTACTGGGCCAGCGGAGACTGCAGGGATTGAAGAGGTGACAGATGTCCTTGTGGCACTTTGCCACTCAAAATCCTCACTGGCATCAAGCCAAAAAGGATTCCCCTGCCAGTCAAAGTCATGTCACAAGAGCTGGGACTCAACAACTATAACAGGAAAGAAAAGGCCATGCTGTAGGCTGAAGAATTTGGGTTTGCATCGGTCCTGAAGTCAATGGGTCAAGCAATCTTCTGCTGAACCAATGCAGTCAATCCCTGCCCAACAAACCACACTAACCATCAGGTTGCTTCCACAGCGGTAATTTACAGTTAGATGACACACTACTAGAGATACACAAAAGAAAAAGGACTATGGAAAGTGACAGATGAAGTCACACTGAGTAACGACCCTGCCTGACTCCACTTTTTAAGCTACGGAGTATAATCTGAAGGTTCCCTGATAGCTACCGCTAATGCTGTTTGCAAACCAGAATAAAATAATAAGCATATAAAAGGTGATGACCATAGGTAGCTATGCCTATGATTTCATCCCTCTAGTACAGAGTACTGCGATTAATGTCTAGAAATAGAACACCGGCTTTTCAGCGAAAGGTTTCTCCAAAGCCTGCAAGGAACTAAGCCATTAGGAAAATACTTCCATGTACCTCTGAACTGTACCACAGATGCTAAAAAAAATATAAATATATATTTCCACCCAGCCTACAGCAGCAGTATGCAGGAATCCTCCTAAACCTCTAATGCTCTCGCAGCCCTGAGAGGATGCTGGGCATCATCAGACTATGCAGCAAGGGACTGAGAAAGGAAAACAAAAGCATCAAAGTTTGTTTTCTTTTTCAGCCTTCCTCCCTACATTTTCAGGTCAGACAACGGAGCTCTGGATTACATTCCAGAGCTCACCACGAGCCTTATTTTTGAGGGAAAACAAATAAAAGTAACAAAGAAGAAAGTTTCGTGGATTGTTGTGATTCTGCACAATCCTTTCAAATTTAAGATGTGACAAAAGCCTCTCCAAATTAGAGTCCTGTACAAATCCCACTGGTTTCATGGGATCTGGGAATCATTTGGAGAGCCGACCCTACAGGGGCATATTTGAACCTGTCAGAAGAATACACGATCTTTTATTGATAAACATATTGCTATCAGAAGATTAGTTTTTTCAGTAAGTAACCCCACTTGTTTTTCTTAACTGTTAATCTAATTATAGCACACTGGTATCACCAAGCCTTTATTAATTTCTTGTAATCGATTCAGAACATCTGTCTCAATTTACTTTTATTGGTACAGCTATGAAATATTCATCACAACTGCATTACATAGTGATATCCAATACATTTGGAATTCAAGATACTTTTAAGACACTCCCAACAGAAGTATCTGTTTCAAATAGTGTATAGAACCTCCCTCATTACTCATGTGTCTGATCATATTTTATTACATGATACAATGACTTTCAGGTGAGTTTGAGAAAAGTATTTTTCCAGCTCCTTAATCCCAAAGAATCCTAACCCCACTTTATATATTTCAGTATATTACACAAGCTATCTCTGAAATGAAGGGTGACAACCCTTTAAAAGCAAAAAGGGCCAGAATTATTCACCCTGGAATTTGGCCAAACATACCAGTTTAACACATCTGCTCTTGCAAAACACATCATGATGCACCAGAGTGACACTGAGTAGTCAGGACCTTCATTTTACACCTTACCTGGAGGGTAATACTATTAATGGTAATTTCCACTAATGTGTAAGGGCACTGGATTCATTCTTGAACGGAAGAAAACCAGCTGCTACTCCCTGTAGTCCCTGCAAGGTTTAGCATGACTCCCACTCAAATTCTGCTCCGACACCTCCCTGCTCAGCCCGTAAAGTCTCACGTGCCCACAGCTCACAGTGTGAGCGCAAGTGAGCCTCGCATTTCCTCTCTGCACCCCAAACTGCTCTAAATACTGAAGGCATTTCTGCTTACCATTGTTGTTCACAAATATTGGCACTAGCGTCATCTTAGCACTGTCACTATTCTGAGCCCCACTGCTAATGACAGACGTGGCTGCAGAGATTAGCACCTACAGATGCATGGGCAGCAGCTGGCAGAGGGGCAGAGACGGCCTGCAGACTCACTGAAACTGCTAGAAAGGAATGGCATAATTGTATTTAGGGAAAAAAAAAAAAAAAAAAAAAGAAAGAGAAAGCACAATTTGTTTGTAGCGACACCATACCAGCGTGCTTCTCAGCTGTACCACCATATTGTCACACTAAGTAAAATTTTTAGCTTCATGAAATAGTCCATACTTGCATCCAACTTCTTTAGCTCTGTATTTTCCATCAAACAGCACAAGCAAGAGAAATTCAACTTACTCAAGACCACTGTTAGTTTTATGTCCATTTCAACATGTCTATGACTGAACCACTTTCTCCTTCCAAACATCCTCCTACCTTGACGTCTCTGAATACTATTCCAAGTAAACTCCTTCCACATCCTCCCTGGTTGGCAGGCCAAGAGGAAGCAGGTGACAGCAGCAGAAGCATGCCCTTCCCTAAGCAGGGACAGCCTCATCCTACTCATTATTATCAACAAGCCTTCCAAAGCCCTGACTGTAGAATACTTCCATGAACACCCTGTGTCGACCACAAGTCGTGTGGAACAGCTACTACCAGTTAGCAGCACTGACTACCAATGCTCCCACAGTACTTCACACCAGGATCCGTGCTCAGCATTGCAGCAGCCAGAAATGCGAGACACGTTTAAACGCTGTCATTAGCTACCCCTGGCCTACAACAAGGCTTAGTCCCACCTCTATTCCAGACATTAAGCTGATGCTTTGCTTGATCTTGACCAAGAAAAGGGTAATTGAAATGGCTGAACAAAAGCCTAAATTATCAAACGTGCCAGACTACCTCACCCACACACATAACTGCGGTAAGAATTCTTTTTTCCACGCACCAGACTCAAGTGTGTGGCAAGAACCAAAGGGAGAGTGAATGCAAGTCTTTCTGATCATAGTAACGTATGATGTACTCCCAAATCATGAAATGCTCCTCATCGAGGCTTAATTTGTATCACATAGGTATATGCACAATGGCCCAACTCACTGTGTTCAGGCCAACAGAAATCAACAATCAGAAAGTATCATCCTTGTATCTTTACTCAGTTAGGGCTCCATTACAAATTGGATGATTATACAGCATCTGAAAAACATAAAACCTCCCATCTAGCAATTACTGCTTTTTATGGGTCCAAATTCCTCATAATTTGAGACAACTAACAGTTAACAACATACTCTGACCGGCACATTAAATGCAGACTCTGAACAAAGTTATGCATCTTCCCATTTGCAGAAAACAAGCAAAAAACCCAACACCAAAACGAAAAAAAAACCAACCCTCAACTGAAACTGATCATATCAAATCATGGATTAAATAAGTAATAATAAACTAGTTTTAATCTCACTAGTTTGATTACAGAAGTCATAGGAAATACAATTCACTAATCGAATACCCGACTTCCTCACTCGTTTCAAAACTGCCAGAAGGATCAAAATCAACCGCTGAATGCTGATATGTACTAAAGCACTTCACAAAAGAAAAAGCATCATCTTCTATGTAGACTATAAATTCTCTACTTTTAAGAGACTACTACTTTGGCTGTAGAACAGGAGTAACTTCGCCAAAGTTTCCTTCTCATTTTTCAAACAGGCCACTCCTTCCAACACCTGCGAAAATCTTATTGTCTTGCACAGAGAAAAAACGACCCTGTTCCCTGCCTCTTAAACTACTTATTCAGAAGAAACCTGCCCTCATGCAGCGCTGCCATCGTTGTCAGCTCTACCCAGCACTCAAAAGCTCTGCGCACAACTAGAGAAATTGAAATTTGTTACATTACTCATTAATGGGGTTTTTAGCTATCAAATAAGACTGTTTACTTGGAAGATGTACCCAATCACTGCCATTTCCCTTTAAAAACTGAACATATAACAGGAATAATTCTAGAGTAAAACAGTTGATTACCCGTAGCAGTTTTATCAACTGAATTATAATCCTCAACAACAGAATCTTCGATCACATCACTGATTTTCTGCCATGGTTCCAGCTCCTCCTCCTCACATTCCATAAAAAGGTCCGTGTCCGCCATCCTGCAAAGGAAAGAGAAGAGAAACCTTTATTGGATAGCAGGATTTTGTCAGACAGCGACAGTCATTCATTGTAAGAAAAATTCTAATGCCAGAGATATGAACAATGTTTTTATTTCCTAGTATTCCAAAGGTGTATTTTCAGGTTCTTACTTATTTCTCCAGTTATAGAGCTGATTCCACATCCTACTTCATTAGGCTGTGTTTCCTTTTCAAATAGGTCTGTGAAGTTGGTACTGAAAAACCCTTACTTTTGACTAAAAATTGCAGCGGTGCTGCCTCTCCTGCATAAGAAAGCCAACCTAACAGCTTTGAAATCAAAAGTCACCGCCTCAAACCCCAGTATCTTTAAATACATGTATAACTGTGACTGAAAGAAGCATCGTGCTTTTTGCTCTGTTCATGGTTTTGAATATTCTAGGATTACTGCCAACACACATGACAGACAGAATAGCCAAGCTTAAATGAGTAAAAAATGCATGCACAAATGCAGGACAGTCCTCAGCTAACCTTAGCCGACCCCTCCACTCGAACCCACATGTACCCGAACCCCTGCACGCTCCCACAGCCCCAGCTCTTCCTCTTCCTTGTACCCGGGAATGTGAAGACAATTATGAACTAGTTCAAAATAAAATTAAAGAGTAAAGGGATTTTCTGCAATTAGATCCATAGTTATTGTCTGTCAACCCAAACGAACGTTCTCTTGATCTCCGGAGCAAAGCACCCAATTTACTTTTCCTGCACTACTCGTCACTAGGTATAACCATTACTATACTTACTCAGAGAAAAGACACAACAGCCAACTCAAGCCTGTTTGTCTCTCCTCATGAATAAGTCTCTCTCATTCTTGCCACCAAACTCTAAAACTTCTATTTTGGCTACGTTTTTGTGAGACAGAGGAGCAGAAACAAAGGCAATTAGATAAGCAGGGGGTGTATCACTGCCCGCGTAACAACTTTATACCATTATAATTCACAGTATTACTTTCTGCTCCACTGTTTACATACCTTCCCACTTTGTTTGCTCTTCCGAGCACCACTGCGCACAGAACACAAGTTTTTAGGGATCTGCCTACAGTGAAAGTCCTTCACTGGGACACTTTCTCCTGCGACTGCATCTAATCTAGACCTCAAGGATGTATAAACCTGTACATGTTTATAAAGTTAAGAGTTAAGTATTCAGACAATCATGCCAGACTTAAAAACAAGATGATTCACAATTAGCAACAGTTTCCAGTGTCCTACAGGACACGGCTTCTCAGCAGGTGGTGGAGTTCCCACCAAAGGTCTCCAAAAAGCCGATTTTCACTACTGTTATGAGATCTAATCAATAGCCACACATTTCCAATCACACTTTGACATCTTTCAAGCCATTAAGCCAAGCTGCTGAAAGGAGCTTCTCCCAGACCTAGTTTTCACACCATTTCAGGATTTGGCTGGTTTTAACCTTCACTTATAAATGATGCTTATGCAAAATTTTAATTCTCCTTAGTAATACATTTAGAAGTCTTTAACTGATAGGTCTCATTCTAAAAGCTCAACTGCCTTTTTAAAGGAAATAAGGATTATTATAGGAAATAAGACACCACAAGACCTGCATTTCTTAATTTCCCACCTGGATTATAGTAAAAAAAGAATCAGTTCGTTCCCTCTTCTATTAACCCCCGGAAAGGCTAGCAAGCAGAACAAGCAGCAGTTCTGTACTGTGAGTGAACAGGAATCAAGACGTCCAGGAGGGATTTTGCTCTTCTTGATTACATTTTGGTGGCAAAAGAGACTGTTATGATTGCATTTTGTCATCTCTACTACCATTTGACAGCCATAAAAGTCTGATGAGAACCGTTCTGAGACAAACTGGCCAAAATAAACAGCTTATAACAGGGGACAGGCAAGAAAATAATCAAACTCGTGTGCAGACAATCTGTGCTTTCAATGGCCACAGAAAACAGTGCTGACCAGAAGGCTTAAACACAGAGTAACGTTTATTAGCTCACTGTTGAAAAAGTGGAAGAGACGTAACTTTAAAATGCAAGCGGGATTATGTAACCACAGAGCAATTAGATTATAAATCTTGTATCATTAAGCTGTGTCTACCCTTCTTATCCTAACAGTCATAATTCTGGCCAAACAAATGCTGCACCTGCTATAAACTGCAGCTTGTAAATCAGTCCCAAGCTAGGATTTACAGGAAAGGCTAAGGCCAGGGGTGCGACCACCTTATGCAAATACCATCTTTTATTTGTACCTTGTTGTGCCACGCTAGTTGTAAAGTGCAAAAGCACCATCATCGGGAATTCCCTGCAATGCAACACAAAGCCAAAACAAACTTTTGACAAATGCTGATCTGAAGTAACTGTCATAACCCGATAAGCCTCAAAACCCCCAAGAATCCTAAAAACTTGTTAACATTTGCCAAATTCAAACTGCCAGCACTTATTTTTTTTTGAAACAACACATACCGTTGTTTTCCTCTAGATACAAAGACAGCCTCTCATTTTTCTGTGTTGTATTTGTCTAAAAAGGATTCTCAGAGCTTATACTTTGATGCTGTTGTCACACAATGGTGTTTTACTAAGAAATGCTCATTTTAGTTTTATGCTTGGTTATAGGTTATACTAATACATGTAATTCTCACTTCCTAATTATGCTTTTGAAGCACAATAATATTCATTTTAAGACTAAAGAATATTTCAAGGAAGCCACTACACCACTTGTGCTCAGTAGCTGATCTTCTTTTGCTCACCACTTCAACATTCATAGTGATAAAAGACTATATCTCATTTATCTTACCCCACACACAACTCCGAACAACTAGTCCTGTCATCACTTCAGCAAGGATGCAGAGCAGTAGTACTTCTACCTAAACAGGTTTATGCCTGTTCACACACATCCTGCCAATTTGAAATATATATTTAAAATAGCTATCCCCGTGTCTCACAATTTTGTGTACTTGCAGCACAGAATCTTAAAAGAATGCAGTAAATGAAAACATTTCTGCATAATTTCACTTTTGGTCTCTATGAAGTCAGATTTGCCCTTTATGGAGGCCTTTAAAAGAAGATAAAGAGCCCCCAAAGTCCAATCCAACTCACAAATAACTTACTCCTACCAAGACTACTTCTTTTAGTCTTTTGGGGGGACCTAAGCAGATTGCTCAAATCAGGGGTGCTCACGGGCTTGTTCGGCTATCAGGCAAAACTCTCGGTAGAGAAACATTATCCAGCATTGTGACTTTTACAAGGGAAGTATAAATACTGTTTCTCTGAACACAGGTAGAACGAGATAATGTATTTTCCTCAGCGTTTCAAGTCCTTCTCAGTTAACTTTTAACCTAAAAAAGCACTCTTTCGGGAACTTTACATGACCTTGCCTCTTCCAGCTGTCCCCCAAGCGCTCTGCTCTGGTATTCAAACACATCTCTGCAGCTGTTTACTCCTCGCTCTTATCGCGCCTTCCCAGCATGCGATTCAGCACGCGTTTCAGAAAAACCCAGTAACAGCTCAGGCTTGCCCAGTCGGCCAGTGGAATCCACTAGCAGGAGAAAGCAAAGGGACATTTAACGGCTCCTCAGGCAAACTGAGGAGGCTGCGCTTTGCATGCTGTAACACTGCCCGGAGCGTAACACCGAGCCAGTCTTAAACCAACTGCAGAGTCCAGAAGAGCTAGAAAAGGTGATCTTCAATAAAAGATGGAACGACCTGGAGTTGTTCAATCCATAGAGGGGACTACCGAAAGCACAATAACCTTCAGACATGTAAAAGTCTGTCGCAAAGTGGAAGGAAGCGGTCTGTTCTCCACACCTGTGATGGAAACAAGTGAAGGGCTCAAACTGAAGAACAGAATATTCCAACCCAGACACCAAAAAAGCTTCTAGGAATAAAGATGAAGCATTGCAACAGGCTGTCCAGGGAACTGATGACATTTCCAGTTCTGGATGTCCCTGGGAACAGACAGATCTGTAAGAGAAGGTATATATACTATAAGGGAGGCAAGGTGGATTAAATGGCTTGCCGGGGGGCATTTGAGGCTCCATTTTTCTACAGCATTGTGCAACTCGTGAACTAAACATGTATTACCAGATATTTTTGCTCTACCACCAAACAGCAAGCACACTTCAGCTGTTGACACTGAGGCTTTTGCTACAGGAAGCAATTAAATACTCCGGTAACAGTTAACGCTTTTCATCTTGCTGAATAAACAAAACATTACTAATAAACATCGCACATAAACCAAATTACCCCAACTTAACACATACAAACTCCTGCTCATAAATACTGTATGAAGCAGTAGCTTTTCAAACGCGTCCATTGAACTTTTTCACAGAAACACAGCCTAAAACTAGTCTTAGTAAAATGTCTTGTTATCAGAGAAAAAATAGCTAACTAAATAAAAAAAAAAGTAAATCAAGTCTCCTACTTGTCAAATAAAATTACATTAGTATATTGAAAAAAGAAATCAAAGAGTACTGGAATAATCCTAATATACAATTAACCAAGTGTATTACATTAAGCATGAAAAAGCTCACATCCTCCCTAGCACCCATTACCTGCATGCTTCAAAGACATTACTAGCTTCTTCATTTACACAAAGCCTGCAGTGTGTAAAAATTTTTATTAACCTTCTCTCAAAGGTGGGAAACAAGAGTTCAGTGAAATTAAGTGACTTGCCAAAGATTCTACTAGCAGTGAATGGCTTGGAAATAAAACTCAGTGCCCAGCCCCTGCTCACATTACCGAACACAAACTCAAACTTCCTCCTGTTCTGTTAAAAAAAACAAAAGAGACAAAAAAAAAAGTGCCAACAAAAATAAATTCTGAATGACAAAAGGCAAGAAAATACATTCCATGAAATGAAGCTCTGAAGTACAGGATTATGCTAGAGATCTGCTTAGCAGGGGAAAGCAAGAATGAAAGAACCTTAAATATTATTTCTCTGCCTGCTAACATAAACTTCTTTATAATTACAAGATCTTAGTAAAAACAAGCAAAATCTCATACAAGATATACACTAAGACCTTGAATGGATAGCCATTACAACTGATCAATAGCTACGTATTTATGATTCGCAATATTCACCCTTCAGAGAAACATCTAGAAAAAAATCCTGTGAAGCTTCTAGGACAAAGCTTCTCTTCGCTGGCAAAACCGGTGACACTTACAACAGTAACTATTTGTCTGGAATCATATTACTCCACGCCAGACAAGTAACAGTGCCTTAATGCTCTAGCGATGGGCAGTCTATAAATAGTCAGGATAAATAACCTGCTGTATTAATTAAAGCATGCACATATGTCTGCCCAGGAAGGTTAGAACTACAGAGGAAGTCTTTGCACACATTGTAAAAGATATATTATTCAACACCTCATCATTATTCAGAAGATGCAAAGACAAAATGCTAAAGAGACTGTAGTTACAAGCTTCTTTTGACACTAACTTACATTATGCGCATAGTATTTCATCTGTTCATATCAACTGAACTAAGAAAATGTCTCCTCTCTTCTATAATGTAACAGCTTTGTTTTTCAAAGCTTTGATCTTGAATATTTTTGTATGTAAGAAGCCTTTGCTCAATAAAGTGATTAATCCCAATGATAAATACTCCACATTTAGCTTTTCAGCACATAGTTGGCAGATGCTTGGTTGAAAATATGGGTGCCAAAAAATTTACAAAAAAAAATAAATTACAAAATGTTCTAGACACACTGCAAGAAATAAAGCCTTTCAGACCGAAAGATATTTTCTCTCCCCTTTAGCTGGAAAATGGGAGAAGACCTTCAGGGAAGAGCCAGCACATATTAGCCTTACACAAATAATTGGCACAACTGCAAGATACAGACCCTTTATTTTTTGTCAGCTGATGTGGTTCATACTCATTGTTGCCATACAGGGGAAAATAACCAACAGCCATTAAACTCTTGTATTAAGAGACCAGCCACCTGATTACATTCTCTGATCGACATGATCACCATTACCAGGGGAAATCCAACAATAAAGATGTTTTATTTGCATACAACTAGACAGATCACCTCATTACGAGGAGAAATCCTTTTGTTTTCTCTTATGCCTCACTGAAAAAAAAAAAAAAGTCTCCTTTGTAATTTCAATTGAGATTTGAATTCCAAGATCCAATTGCACCTATTTATCAATGAACCACTTTCACACAGTTAGAGAGATACCAGCTATAATCCCTATAGACTGTCATTATTTTCTCAAGAGAAAATGACTGAGCAGGTAGAAAGGACAAAACATTGTACTGTGGTTTAGAGATCGCCGGCACTTCAATCTTCAAAAAACATCTCAATGAACAAAATAAACACTTAGCCCAGTTTTGCCACCTAAATGGGGTGGCAAACAAAGGACTCTGCTACCACAATGTGAGTTTTAACTCAGTGATTTCACTGAGTTAGCAATGCAAGCAGAGAGAATCAGGTCCCAAGTGTTTTCTATTATCTAAAGCACCTGTGGATAGCAGGTTTTACATGACAGCTGCAGAGTAAGGCAGCTGTGTCTCATTGAAGTGATCTCTAAAAGATGTGTGGTTATATATTTACAGTTCCATTCACAGCTTGATATTATTTGACACAAAGCAAACAAGTTATGACATACATATGCTGTATACACACACACACTTCTTTTTAAAAAGGACTTCAAATTAATGACTTGTTCACAGTGTTCTTCAAAATTCACATGATGGGATGCGCTACTCTTGCTGTATGAGCTTCACTTTCTATGGCTTTTAATTAAAAAAAAAGTATAAATAAATCAGTACTTGTCAGGGCACTGCTGGTGGCCCAATTTCTGCCTACTGGGTGCAATCATCTGCAACACAATCACTCTTAAGGGCATACTAGCAGGTCAGAAATAAATACGTACCCCGTGATAGAGGTGACTTGGTAAAGCAAAAGGCTGAATTTTGTTTCAAGATGGAACAAAGAGGAGGGACAGGGACCATTATCCCAGAGGGACAGAGACTATTACCCAGAATTTCACAGCATCCTCCCTCCAACATGATGTTATCTACAGAGGTACGAATATAGCCATGTACTTTACTGACGGAAAAACAGAAAAGGAATTCATCAGCCTTGCCCAGATCAGATGTAGGAAGTACTGAGAGAGCCGCAAAGGACCCAGGCACCTCCGTTCCCACCTCTCACTCCCCAGCCCAGATTTGAGCAGCTGGTACTGTCTCTGGCTATGAAGGAACTCCAGATGTACATACGTTTACACTTTGACCATCACAAAACAGGTAGCAAGTTAAGTAGTTTGAACTAACAGATATCCTAACCCTAAAAGATAACACCAAGCCTTCACAAATCCTAATTTAAATCTTTATTCACCATTTTCAAGACAGAATATGCATATTCATGTTAATTTACAATGTAGAAAACCAAGTGAATATGCAGTGAGAATCAATCCAAATAGCAGACCGCACTGATATGCTAGTGGGTTTTTAAATTTTTTTAAAGAAAAAAGCCCCAGCCAACTCCCAAGGGGAGCCCACAGTCACAGCTGATTATTAGTGATGAAGGACCAAAAGCAAGCTGAGGAAGTGATGACAGAGTATTTTATGAACTTTAAAGACCGGCCTTGCATCTTCCAGAAGTCTACGACTAACCAAACGTGGCTCCTGCACATTCTCGTACAGAGCTTCCACCTTGTTCACCGACATTACACCTGGCAGCATAGCTGTTTGGGACACAGCTGGCACAAAGAAGCCCCAGAACAAAGAGTAAGTCCCTGCAACGTATCTGCACAGGGAATCACTGCAACAGCTCCCAGAGAGGAGCCGCTGTGGGCTGGCGACCAGGCTTCTGGGGAAAGAAGGGATTCACCCAGGGCAAACTGCATCCTACCAACTCCGCTGAAACGAGGAAATGTGGCTACTCTGCCCTGCAACAGAAGGTAGAGGTAGGTTGTGCACAGACTACCTCCCAGAAGATTACATTAAAAATTTAAAAGCACCAAGTATATAAACTTTCTTCGTTCTTCTTGCCAAATGTTTGTCAGTTTTTATGTCCGCCCAGATTGGCCATTGTAGATTTACTTGCATCGTGGTTATAATGCTATTGATACCCCAATCGTTTCCAAAAATACATACCAAGAATTAACTGACCCTCAAATTTTCTTCACCACTTGCTATAAAACAGCCTCCTTCCCTCTTGTCAGTTCCGAAAAGAAGATCTAAAATACAAGATTGAGGGCTGTTTTTAGAAGACCTACAAATAAGCTTGAGCAGTTGATTCAATGCACGCTTTAGGATAGAAATTAATGCATAAATCGATTTCTCTTGTCCAAGTTTTCCTTCTGAATGGCCACTTCTTCTCTCCATTGTGTCCTCCCCTGGTGACCACACAACCTCAATGGAACTGCTGTCATTATGTATTTTCTTGCTTACTTTCAATAACACGTACTTAACGGCAAGGAATGTACCTTAACTTTTTAAGAACCTAGAAACCTAATGAGGTTACATTAAATGCAAATGAATCCTACGATAAAGGTTTCTGCTGTCAAGACATGCTGCAATCCCTGCCCTGAAAAAAAGATAATGCTCTTCAGTGGCTTTTTATGGCTAACTGGCACAGCCTAAAAGTGATACAATCTAAGTGATGAAAATCCATAGCGGATGATGTTTTCATTACTGTTCACAGGGCTATTCATCAAGAGCAACATCTCCAAAAAAAAGAGAAGGAAGGGGGAACGTGAAAAGCATGGCGCAAGCTGAATGCCAGAGTTCGACAGTTACATCCTTCAGGCCAAGGTAAATTTACTTTTTGTTGACTGATGTGGTTGACTTGACTTTGCTGGTACTGAAATAATTTCAAAAGGCATGTTACGTTTCCTACAAATGCTATCATTTAAAGTCCTATATATTTTATTAAAGGCTTTGAAGTGTGTGATGCCTACTAATTAAAATGTATTATTACACACTCAATTAGAACGATTGTTATCTGCCTTAAAGTTTGAACTGCAGAGTGATGAAAACAAACCGCTTTCTGGTTTTCGGCGTATTTTGTGAGCATGGGACTACCTTGAAGCTTCTAGAGGCCAAGAGCATGTCTGTAGCTATATTTCTGCAACGGGCTCTTTTGTGAGGAGACAGCATGGAGCACTCCACTCATGTCAGTGTGGATGCAGGTCTACTCACGGGAACAGTTGGAGGCTCTCTTGACAGTATCTAAGCAGCTGTGAGGATGGGGCGCAAACAATGTAACCATATATATCCACAAACGCAAGACCAACTGTAAATAACATTTGCAGAACCCCACACCCAGACAGAGCTTAAAGCAGCAACAGAGAGCAAACCCTCTGGGCAGGTAGCCCTGTAGAACAGGGCTAATTACACGTGCTAATAATTAATACAGTTGGAGGGGAAAAAAAAAAAAAAAAAAAAAAGAAAAAAGTGTGCGTACAGCAAGCCTGGCTTCACATTCAAGGATGAAAATTAACAACTGCAGCAACCTGAAGCTCTGAGACAGCATACACGGAGAACCAGAGTTGGGAATATGCATAATTTGTCTATCCTTGCAAATTATTTCCTAAAAGAAGCAACACATCATTCCCACCCCCCATTCCTCTACCCCCACTTCCGATCACTCACTCCTGCCCCATTTGGTATGTCTTGGTGACAGCTGCAACTGCTGCCAAGTTAATAAAAATAAAGCTGTGTGTGTTGTCATGTGTTGCATGTTTTCAGCAAGGGTGTTGGGCAGCGGGACTCATGCCTCTCCTTCATCTTCACACATGCTTTATGTCGCATGCCAGCCAAGGAAAGAAGCAGAGAGCAAGGATGCCCAAACATAGTAGCCCAGGTTCCCCAGGTACCTGAGAGAGCAGGGCCACAGTAAGGGCCAGGCAAACATCTTGATGATAACAACCATCTAATTTTTGTTCTCTGTCACCAGAAGAATCAGCCTCGGGGTATTTTGCATTAAGTCTTTTGGCAATGCAGAGGCTCTCCAGGAGAGCCTGCTGAAGGGAACCCCTGCCCCAGCAGTGGGGCAGGCAAGCAGGTATTACCAAGGGTGGCGAGTGATCCAGGCAGTCTGGGCAGCGCTAAGGGGATGGGGCAGGCAGGAACGCAGGGAGAGGGCCCGCCAGCTCAGGGAAGCAAATAAAAAGAACAGTTTCCCCTCTGATGTGCCTGGGAAGAGCCCCTTTCACCGGGGCCAGGGGCTCCGGCACCCAGAGCTCTCTCGGCACCGAGGGTGACAGGAGGGGGTGGCGGGCGGCGGAGCAGGGGAGGCCGCTGAGGAGAGGGGCCGGCTGGCGGCCCGCTGGCCCCGACCTCTGGGGAGAGGGGGACCCCTCTGTGAGGGTGGGGAACAAGCAGGCCACGGTGTGGGGGGGTGTCGCTCCCTCAAGGAGGTGGGCAGAGACTCCCCCCACCATCCGCTTCCCTTAAGAAGAGGAGAAAAGGGTATTTCTCCAGAGAAGTATCGCAAAACCCACCCTGGGTGTATTGTGGCGGCTAAGAAAGAGAGAGAAAAATAATCCCCGTGCCCAACATGGCCGCCCACCCAGCACCAGCCATGGGAAAAGGAGGAGGGGGAGGCAGGACGGGGGGGGGCTGCGGCCACCCCCTCCCCGGGGGATGTCGGCCCGCGGGCGGCGGGGGAGGCCCCGCTCCGGCCGGGGCGTTGTGCGCGGCGCCCACAGGAGCGGCGGGGGGAGCGGAGGGAGCTGCCGGTGCCGCGTCACCGCCCGCCCCCCCCCCCCCCCGCCCGGCGGAGGGGGTGTGCGCGGATCCCTCCGCCTCCCCTCAGCGCCCGGGCGGGCGAGCGGCGGCCCGGGCATTCCGCCGCCCAGCGGGAGCCGCCGCCGCGGCTCCTCCCCGTCCCCCGCCTCGGCAGCCCCGAGCCCTCCCTCCTCCTCCCGCCGCCGCTTTGTGTACGGCGCGCTCTGGCCCGGCCGACCCCCCCTTCTCCCCCAGACCCGGGCGGTTCGAACCGGTTCCAACGGTCACCAACCGCCGCCCGCGCTGCGCCCCCCCCTCCCTACGCCCCCCTCCCCCCCCACACATAACGGGCTCGCGCCGCCTCACCTTCCTCACCGGCACCGCCGCGCTCCCGCCGCCGCCGCTCGCTCTTAAAGGGCCCGGCGTGCGGGCCCCCCCCGCGCTCCGCCGCTCTCCGGGCGAGGCGACCGGCAGGGGAGGGCAGGTGGCATGAGCCCCCGGGAACCCCGAGCGTGATGCTGAGGAGAAGGAGGAGGAAAAGGAATTATCTGTTTCTGCTCTCCCTCTGTACGTTCTCGCGGGGGGCGGCTCCGTGCTTTGCGTGTGTCTCCGCCGCCCCCCCTCCCCCCTTCAGCAGAGAGGGGAAAAGGGAGGGAAGGGGGGAAGGAAAAAAAAAAAAAAGCGCGCCCGGCGGGCTGATACACGCGCGAAGCGCCCGCAGACACACACACACACATACACACACACACACACACACAAAAAGGGGACCTGGCCGGCGGAGGGATACGGTGACGTCATTTCCTTCTGGGCCGCGGAGCGGCGCGGGGATTGGTGCGCGGCGCGGTGACGTCACCGGGAGGCGGGCGCAGCCGCTGCCCTGGCCCTGACGAAGTTTGTGTGAAGCACGAATGGCGCGGGGTGGGCCGGTTCCCCCCGCCCCCGCCTCCGCCGCCCCGGGAGGCTGCGACCCGTGGAGCCCCGGCCCCGGGGGAGCCCGCGGTGGTTGGAGGGGGGCCTGCCGCCTGGCCCAGCTCTGCGGCCTAGCGCGGCCTCGGGGCCCTGGCGCCCCGCCGCCATCTCCTCAGGCGGGCTCAGGCGGCGGCTGCCCGCCCCGTTGCACCTGCCGGCCGGGCGCCTGTGGGGCGGGGGGCGGCCCCGCCGCTGCCCGGTGCGGGGTGGGCGGCCCTGTCGCGGGGCTTGGCCTGTGTTCGGGGCTGGCCGCCTCCGGCAGCGTCTGCTGCGTTTGTGCTCCCCAGGTGCCGTAGGTTGGCGGTGTGGTGAGGCCTCCGTGCTGCCCTGCATAGGTGTAGGGGTAGTTAACCTTACTGGCCTCGTAATTGCGCCCTGGTGCCTTCACTGCGGGGTTATTCGGGTGGCTGGTGCTGTGGGCAGTGTTGGTGGGGAGGGCGAGGAGGGCTGCCGATGGCGCTGAAACCTGCCGGCCCTGAGAAGCCCCGTGTCCCACTGCCAGTGCCTTCCCGCAGGCCTGTGGCTCCAGGCCATTGGAAGATGCGTGTAGTGCTGAAAGAGCCTTCCAAGCTCCAGAAACCACTAGAGGCCTTTTTAATAAAACTTGGCTGTTACTTTCACATTGAATCTCCCTTCGGTGAGGCTTGTAGCAAAAGTTGGCACAGGTTTCATCCCTCCTTGGATGGCTTCAAGGGGGAGGCTGAGGAGTAAATAGCCATAAACTTTCTCCGTGGATTCGTTGGAGGTTTTCTGGGAGTCAGGAGGCAGGTGGGTGGGCACGGCAGCGCAGCCAATGTCGGGAGCTGCCCACCTATGTGCAAGGGCTTTGCTACCATGGATGCTTAAGGGTATATTTAACTTTTACATGTTTAAACAATCCAAATGCAGTCAATGCAACTATATAAATGCTTAAAATCGTGCATTTGCTTAAGTACGTTGCTGGATTGGTGCCATATAAGTTTCCTGGGCTGTCAAGCCAACGTATCATCAGTGACTACAGTTCTCCCAAGCATAAATTGAAATGGTTTAGATCTTTAATAATGAACTCAGTATCATGATTATATCTTTAATAATGATCTTATTGTTGTGACCAATTTAGGAATGATGGGACATACAGCTTTTAATGGCATACCGTGCAGACTGAATACTGAAGATCGTGTGTTTAAAACAGATAATACATATTTTTTAATAGTTAACGTGTTTAACAGAAGTACAAGTACACATTTTTTATAACTTGGTTAACACATCTTCAGCATACTTTAAAATAGTATTTTACTTATTCTTAAAACACTCTTTTGAATTTGGCAAGTAGCGTGCCTCCCGAATGGACCCCCTTGCTGTGATACCCATGTGTTGCTAGAACGTGATTTATTATTCTGCAGTTCATTAAACAATCACATTAATTTTCTTCTGATGGTCTTTGTGAGTTACCAGTCATTCTTCCTGGTTTACGGAATGCGCCAGGCTACTTCACCTCGTGCTGGAGGGACGTGTTTTCATTTAACTGTCTTATCTGTCACCTATAAATCATATACATACACAGTACAAAGAGCTGCATTCTCTTCTGTGGTTATGCCACTGATAGTAATAACAAACATCATTATGGATAGTTATGCATTTGTATTCCTGATTGTACTTTGCAGCCGCTGCCTTAGATGGAGTATTATTTAATTATTTAATATAATAATAGCAATTTTCACTTGCTTTTTCAAAAAAAAGATAATCTGGAAGCAGAAGCTATGAATAAAAAGTGATTTTGTTCATTACATGAAAGGGAAAACAGCCAGCCGCACTGGCATTGCTAAAAATGGGAAAAATTAAGTTTGTAAATGGAATTCAGATGTCGATAGCAGCAAGGATTTACCAATGAAGTTTTATATTACTAACGGATGACTAATGATTGTGTTTACCACTGAAAAAATTACCATCTGCTAATCCCAAACTTTATTATTTCCTTCAATGTAAATGCAATGTTTCTTAGACCTAGGGTAAAAAAGCAAAGTTGTTTTTTTTTAAAAAGCCATAAAATTTCACCAGCGTGGCTTTGTCTTTACCCAGTGTATCTGGGTCTGCAGATACCAAATTCAAAATAAATTAATGACAGGGTGAATGCAGCCGTTTTAATTCACATCACCGCTGGTGAGTTATTTTTCGTTTTTGCTGTGTCCAGCTGGAACAGAAGGAGAGCTCTCTATCTGGGGAGTGCAGTGGAATGCGACATTTTTAGTTGCTATTGAAGTGCGTAAATTCACAAGGGTAGCAAACCCAGGAGTTTGATATTCTTGCTCCAAAAATAAAATTCCTGTTTCTTTAGGAATAAGAATACTTGTGTTTTAAAACTCAGCACACAAGTGTTTACACTTGTGTTTCATCCTGTAAATACCAGCGATGTGCATTCAGGGCAGTCTAGGCGATCTGTTGAACTACAGGTGTTTACATTGATGATCTGTGGCTGAAAGAAGCAGGAAAGAAGTCTTGAAGTAGAAAGAAGGCAAATACTTGAGAAGGCATCAAAATGCTATTTTCCTTGGGGCTCGCTCACCCAAGGAAAAAAGCCACATTGAGGTCAGCACACACAAAGTGATCTAAGCGTGACAGTCAAGCAGGTCCAGCTGTGCACCTCAACCGCACGGACCCTTTTCCTAATCTAATGTACGTTTTAGTAGAAAACTTCACGTAGAAAAACTCAATTGATAAATTACATGTTCCAAAGATTGTAAGTTGGAATATTGGATTTTGCTTCTGCAGGTAGCCCGTGGTTTGGACGCTTGCCATGTCAGGTTTTTTTTGCCAGGGCTCTAAGATTGGAAACACCTGCAGCAAAAAGTGAAAAAGTTTCAACATGCGGTTTTAGGGTAACTGAGCAACTCCTTGAAAGGATGTACTTCAGCCCTGAAAGTGGAACAAGATGTAGTAGACTTTTCCAAGCTCTTAAGTATATTCAAAAAATAATATGGGGCTGGCCAGAAAGACAAATGAAGAGTTTTGCAGGAGCAGAAATTTCTACTAGAATATGTTTGAGTGAAATCCGCTTTGAGAAATGCCACTAACAGTTTGAAAACAAAATTACAAATGTAACTTCTTTTTTTCCTGTGACAGATTGACTGAGTCAGGTATGTCAAGGTAGACAGATGCTTACGCAGCACGGCGTGCTGGCTGCTCAAAATATCCGAGATTACTACTGTTAAGTGATGTTTTCCCTGAATATTTTTCAGCTTCTTTATTATATTAATTTATTTCTCTAAGTACAGGACATTTCCTTATTTCCTTTTGATTACAGAACTGTTTCTGTTTCATTTATCCCATTAAATTAATACTTAGGTTCAGTTTATATTGTTTGTGATAAATTTAAACTTAACTAGCATTCTTTAGATCTGAATGTTTAAAACATCAGCATTCTGTATTTTAAGTTACATACAAAGTTTTGAACTTTGCTTTTAACTTTTTCAAGCAAGCATTGAAATAAATGTCTCTAGCTCTTCCTGAAATGCTTTTCCCAGCCTCCTTACAAAGCAGAAATCAAATGTGGTGTTTTACCTCAAAAGATTGGATTTGGGGAATCCTCCATTAAATGTTTTTCTTTAATACTTTGCACAAATAGGTCACTGTGATGCCAGAGGATGCTTATTAATTGGTTCCATGCTCAATTTAATTCTCAAAGACATTGTAACTCAATTACATTTACAAGGTGTACCATAGAGCACAGATTTTCATTTGTTTATAGCTATAAATTTCTCCCTTCTCTCTAAAATTTCTCTGCAATAACTAAACGTGTAGCAGATTTCCTCCCTGTCCACTGTTGTTTCTGTACGAGCTAGTGGCTACTGAAGGAGAGGAATGGGTGGCGGGAGTTACTTAAGCAGTTTTACACCACAGAGCTACCAAATGCGTAAGCCTGTTACGCTTGTGTCTTTGAAAAGATTGCTAAATCGTTAAAAACTCTTTACATTTCTGTTTTTAGGGTAAAAAAATATGCCCAGCTGTTTCAGTATGTTGCAGAGAGGTAAGAAGTACATTTTCATTTTGTTTGGTCATTGAGGAATATTTTTAGTCTTTTTTTCCTTTTTTAAAAAAACTTTTTAATTTAAATGAGCTGTTACAATATGAGGTCCCAGGGGACTTGATTAACTCTTGGAGGTGTGTGCTTGGCTCCCGCTGAAAAGAAACCGCCCTCTGAACAAAGGATATCCTTAGAGGTCACACTGAAGTTTTGGATTTGTTTGGCCAGGAACATATATGACAATTATGAGCTCTTCTCTGAATGCATGTTTGTGTAACAGGAGTAAACAATGAGGTAGAACAAACGTAAACATTTCCTTTTGAAGGGCACTAAATTTTGAAGAAATACTGAAGCGTTATGGTCCAGCTTGGCTGCTGATGCAGGTCTCTCTCCTTTATTCTGGAAAGAGCCTGACTGAGCAACAGAGGTACAAAGAAAGAGTGGGGTTCCTTCCCTTAAAAAGCTGCTAAGACGGGCAATTTTTACTGATAGCTAATACTACTAGTCCTGAAAGAATGACAATATTATCTGCAAAATAGGAGCTAATTAGTTACGCAAATAAGCTGCCACTGCAGGAGAAGCCTACTCAAGGGAGGTCTTAGTAAAAATAGAGTTAGAGGCCTCTAGCCTACAGGACTCTGGGATTTGGCCCAGGATCAAGATACTTCTCTGCAGGAAGCTGTTGTGGCTATAAAAAAGTCTGTCTTTTTAATCATTGGGTTTGTTTGTCTTGTCAAGTCCCAGCTGAGATTTCCCTTTGCAGTTTCTCTAAACATCTGGTTGTTGTCATTTCACTATTATCAACCTTGAAGTAAAAGATTGGGCTCTCCAAGATTATGCAATTTCTTTAAACATGATGAAATTATTAAAAATAATAAATGTGTGGGGTTTTGTACTTGTTTCAGCTTCAAGCCATGAGTTCTCCATAAACATGAGGCTTAGCATATTGCCTCTTAAAAAGAGAAACTGTGATTCCTTCAGAGAGCGTGACTGGGGGATTTAACAGAAATCTCTCCTGTAAGATCTGTGATAAAATTTGAAAGTTGTCAAAAGCATCTTTTATGATTACATGTGTAGATATTTAACTCTGGTTGCCAATGGAATTGCCATATAGATGTAGGATTTTATTTAACAGTTACAGAACAATAATGTGGCTTGCAAATATCTGTGAGTTCGAAGAAGGCTGTCAACATTGGTGTTGCAGATGATCACTTCGTCAACTTGACATCAATTAATGCACGGAGACCTGCTTCCATGCTGTTTTAAGATAAATTCACACTAATGCTTTTCAGCCTGCCTCTGAATCCACATAAAGTTGGGAACAAATATCCAGAGAAAGGAATTCTGAAAACCTTGTTTAAAATGCATTAGACATTTCTAGCTTCCAGGCTAATTCTGATAACAATGGTATTACTTCAGGAAAAATACGCCTCCACTTCCAAATTTCTCCATTTTTTTCATAATCCCTTCCCTTTCATAATCCCATAAACCATGATACTCCTACTTTGCTATTGCTTGTAGATTTAATGTGCCTATTCTGTTTCACGTTAATGTGGATCTGCAGGAGACTTCTGCAGAGCTACAAATCCTTCCCATTTGTCAGTGAATCATTACATGACTATTTTTTGATTTTATAGTTTTGTAGGTATCTTTACACCAAACTTACAGCTGTTTTGTATAAGCTATATGTGTAGTTAGGAGGAAGGAGTGAGGCACAACATCTGACTTCTCACTATGACTAAGAAATATGTTTTCTTCCCCTTTTGATCAAAGTATTCTCTTACCATAGAAATAAACTGGTGCATTGCGATTTGTTCTTGATAATTCCAGGTTACTTCTTTCCAAGTTCTTTTCAGGTTCTAACAAATCCTTCAACAGTTTTCCAGAGAGTGAAGGTGAATGGTGTATATTTCCTGATTTCTTCTTTTGGAGGTAGGTTTTGTCTTCTGCAGCCTAATTTGTCCTCTACAAATTCTCAAAAAATAAATTCTAGTGTTTCCATTCACCCCAAAGTTGTTGTGGGTGAGTCGCTTAAACTGCAAATTGGGCCAGTAAATGGGTAGTTTTCATTTTGGGTGCTCAGCATAAAACATCTGCAGCTAAATTTGCAGGAAGGGACAAGTGAGCTGCAGATGTTGGTATAAATAAGCTAAATACTTGTGCCTTTTTTAAAGTGAACATTAAATTTATGATTGGTTTTGGTCAATGGGGTTATAATTCTCTGTCTTAAGTCAGCAGTTGTCAAATAATCTAAATGATGGCACCTAACAGAGTGGGTATTGCGCAGATAAATTTAATAGTGTTTATAGAATATGTGTATGGCAAGGTTCATATACAGCAATTTAAAAAATTGTGGTTTGTGTTTAGTTGGCATGTGTTGTTTTTTTTATATAAGCTTGGGGTTATGCACTAAATATTACTAGTTAAAAATGTATTAACTACTCAATGAATTAAGTGTGCATCTTACAGAAAAAATGGTGATTTATTTCACACTATAGGATTTAAAATGTGCATTTAAAAGGCAACTGAATTTAATTTATATCAGCATAAAAGAGGATTGAATTTAATTTATATTGACACCCTTAGCTGTAGCTTTTATTAATGAATGGGTGACTTTGCGAGCAGAATGGCCTCTTAAATGCTGTTTCCTGGTCATAATTCTTTACCAGATCTTACTCTGCCCTATCTCTGTGGTGTTTGAAGGATTTTGTAGATGCCCATTGGATGATCTGACTCTTGCTTGTCATGTGTGGATTTTTTTTCCTTCCCATCCTCTTTAGAGGTGAATGAATCTGTCTCTGGTAGATTGCTCTCTTTTGCTGCATGTTTTGTTTTGGGGTTTTATTTTCCTGTTCCATTTGTTTGGATTTATTTTCTTTTTTTCCTTTGCTTTACTACTCTCTGTACAGTGAAGACAAGGAAGAACTAACCTTGTGCTTCTAAATGCAATAGTCTTTACTCAAGCAACGTTCTCAGTGATGTTTTTGCCTGAGGTTTGCAAGATTTTGCCCATTTTGTAAAGATCCATTTAAATTGACATAATGTTTTCATAAAAATTAAAAGGTATTAAACTCTACCAAGCCAAACACAGAATGGGGAAGTCTTAGTTGCTGTACTCTTTCACAATGGCATTTAGATTTTTATTCTTATATCGTTTTGGAGAGGGAGGAGAGATGTTTTTTGTATTAGTTGTATGACTAGAATGAAAATAGGAGTGCAAAGTAAAGGTTCTGAACCTAGTCCTGAAGAGGTTTTGCACTTTGTGCAATTGCAGGACAAATTATACAAACAAAATACATAACTTTTGGTTGCTTAATTCTGTAAACATGTTACAGAGTTCAAAAAGTCATCAGCAGTAAGGTTGACAGAAAGGTTGACAGATGGCCACCTTGAAACTTGTCTGGGGCAGTGAAGAAAAATAATTTCTAACTCTGGATGTAGCTATTTCATGTTGGTTTATATGAACTTTCTGATATATATATATATATGCCTGATTCAGTTTATAATGGTTAATGATTATAATTAGTTCTTTTTATAGTGCTTTTATATAAGACTTTCAATAAAAGATAAGGGAACCAATATTCTACATACTTAGCATATGTAATATGTAGGACATTAGTTAAACTAGAGGGCTCACAGTTTATTTTTGCATTCTATTGGTAGATCCATTGTAGCATCTAAAGATTGAAAATAAAGAATTTTCACGTTGTATCTACCTTGGAAGAATCTGTATCAAACATCTGAAAACCAGCACATCGAACTCGGCGGACATGCAGCTGAGAATGAATGATGACAGCATCTTGCAATGATGGCTAAAGGTAGGAGCGTGTGGAATCCTGGGCTGAGCGCCTGGAGTCGTTCCGTGTGGCTGTGGAGTGTAATGGGAAGGTGGGGTGGGACGGGCGTTGTGTAGCCCAGTGCTTCCAGGCTGGCTTTGATTGGGAGGCAAATGGAGTTCTCTGTGCTGTTCAGTGCTTAATGAATGGTGTGCGGAGCAAAGGAGCGAGGCTTTTGGGGAATCTGCAGCACGTGAACAACAGGCTAGGTAAAGCATCGAGGCGGATTGCTTTGAACCAAATCAGAATTTCACTCAAGTGTAGTTTGGAGTTCAGATGCCGTGAGAAGGTACAGGCCAGAAATACGTGTTTGGCCCTGCATGTTCTTTTTATGCTGCTATAAATATAATGATCTGTTTGTTATAACCGTCTCTCAAGACAAGGCGTGCCGATCTCTTGATAAAAGTGTTCTACTCTGATAACGTATGTTTGCATATCTCAATGATGACAGTTCAGTGAGATTAATTTCTAGAGGCAGGGTACACAAATCGGGCCTGCACTTGCTGAAAGCATTGCCGGAGTCTGACCTGCAACAGGGGGTGTTACAGTAGTAGGAGCTGTGTGGAAACTGGAGAAAGGTGGTGCAGCGTGGGCTAGGCTGGGAAGGACTAGATGAAAGTGTTTGTGGCTGCTTGCGTGGGTTTGTTTTTAACACAGCCCTCTTTCGCTTGATGGGTTTTATCTCGCATTTTCAGGGGGCTGTTCCCAACTGCTCCCTTTGGCACGCCGTTCTTTTCATCGAGCGCCTCTTTTGCAACTTCCCAGCTTCAGGCTGCCTCCAAGGCTGTTCCAAAGCCTCTGGGTGTGTACAGGCTTGTCCTGGCCTTTCGCTGCTTTTGTGTTTCTGATAGCCACATCCTGAGGTGTGCAGTGGATCCCGCTGCCTCCACCGTGGCACGGGGTGCGAGCCAAGAGCACTAATGATTTAAGGTAATGTGATTTTCATCCTGAGCCATCGTGTGTTCCCTGCTGGCTCAGATAATTTAGAAAGGAGTAAGCTGTTGCCTGATGGGTTTGCACATTGTTGTGTTGCTTGTATTATGTGCTTCCCCTGCTTTCTGGAAGTATTACTCCTTGCATGGGCCTTTAATGGATGCGTGGACTGGCCTGTCTGTCCTGCTGCTGACCTCAAGGGCTAAAACACCCGGTGATTTTGCTGGAAGCAGAAGTAGGTCATTGCTGAGAATGACTGCATGCGCACCCCCTTGGCCTAAAATTCAGGTCATAGATCTTGTAATTGAAGTGAAGTTTATGAACTCCTGTTCAACCCTGGAGTCCCTTTGACGTGGGGAACACACAGGTCTGATTCCTTGAGGTGGATCTTCAGTTGGCGCTTCATGGTGTCTCCTGAGAACATAGTCTCTCGAGTTTATGAAATAAATCACACATTTTTTAATAGTGGCTCAAAAAACCCCCACTGCATCAAGCTTATGTTTAGTAAAGTAGCGTTTTAAAATGAAAAGTTAAAAAGGGAACTCCTAAACAGACAAGTCGGTATCTGAGGAGGAAAAGACCAGGAAAAGTGATGGATATGCGTGGGACTCTTAACAAAGGATGAACAGTCCAACAAACACTAAGGATTTGTGGACAAAATAATAAAAATGCCTTTAAAAAAAAAAATTGTTTCAAAGCAGTTAGCCCATCAAAAGAGAGAGACGTGACTTGGACAGGCTATCAGGCAGTTCGGGTACCTAACTACAGCTATGGAGTATTGAAAACAAAATTTAGAGAAAAGCATTTTTGAGTAGTAATTTGTTTGAACAAAATATTTAGCTAGCAGTCTGAAGCGGTAAACACATTGACAGACTGCGCTTGTGGTAATTCATGATCAGAAAAAAAAGGCTCAGTTCACTAAATAAATCTCCAGAAATGGTTACTTATAGGTTGTTTATCAGATCTCCCTGACGCTCTCTTGGCTTAATGGAGGGAATAGCTGAAATAGTTCTCCTGTTTCAGCACTGTTTAGTTTTTCGGTTTCTGTTACCGGTGGCTTATGTAAAAGGCAGAGAAGAAGTGGGACAGGGTTGTAAAATGTGGTATTCTCTCTTGAGAATGTTTTGGGAATGACAGAGGGAATATTGCCTGGGAAAAAGTACTGTCCTTTAAAAAATCAATGGGAAATAATAGACTAATTCTTATTAGGGACAGTTTAGCGGAATCCCAGATAGAATAAAGAGTGAAATCCAGATTTTCCAATACTCAGGGCAGCTGCCAATCTTGAGATAATCATCTTCAAGAGGTAATCCTGTGAAGTTTTCAGCTGGCAAGGTGTCATTTTGTAGCTGCCTTGTTTAAGGGAGGGAAGGGCCATGAAATACTAAAAACACTGCTCCCTGCCAAACCAGATGCAACTGAGACCTGTGATCCAGTCTGGAACGCATTGACTCCTGGTGAACTTGAAACATTGCCCAAAATCAAGAGTTTTTAAACACAACTGTTTCCTCCTTTGCTGTTAGAAAGCATGCGGGCGCTCTCTGCGTGAGGGCAGTCATTTGGGTACAAAATACCCAGACAAACTTATCCGGAATATAAACAGGGGCAGGTGGAAAGCGCAGCAGTGTTGGAGCCAGGTGCGGCAGAGGAAAGGGGCTCAAGCTGAGCTTTGAAAGCGTCTCCACTCTTGCCCAGGAAGTAGAAACTGAATCTGTCCCTGTCCGCCTGCACTCCCGGCTGCACTGGATCCTCCCCTTGGCAGTTTCTCTCCCTGGTCCTGCCCACCCCTTCACTCTCGCATATAGGACCCTCTGTGAGACGCTTTTCCTTCACAAACATCCCGTCCTAGGCAGCTGTCCTTCCTCTTGTGCATACCCGGGAGCCCTGAACGTCCGATCCGACATGGGTAAGAGATCCAGCCTGTGGATCCAGCTGGGATCTGCTGCTTTTGGTTACAGTACTGCACTGTGAAACGCATTAAGCAGGGGCCAGTGGGTTCGTTAGCGTGGTGGACTGGTAAGGAGAGGCGTGGGGCTGAAGTTCAGCGTTTCCTCTGACTATTAAAAGGTTTACTTCAAGTTATTGAAAACCCCTGTGGTTTTAAATGAGTAGTTTTAATGCTATCAGTAAATGCTTTTTATGCTATCATTAAATGTCTTTTCTAGTACTTCGGCATTTAGAAACTGAAATGAGCATTTGGATTTTCTGTTGTGGTTGATGTGAATGTAAATGCTGCTTAAGAAGATCGCTGGGGAACTGAGGAATTTAACTTTTTGCTTACATTTTTGTGATAGACCATGTAATTTGTATGGACTTTCAGTTTTGAATCCAGGGCCAGGAAATAGAGGGAGGGGACTAAAATAGATGGAAGCTGTTTTGCATGTGAATGTATTATAGTGTAATTTGCAAGGGGGACACTGTTACATTGTGATTTCACAGAACAGTGTAAGGTTGCAGACCTTAGTAAAAAAAGCCCTTATTACGCAGACAAAAACAACGATTCTGACTCAGCAGAAGTGTCTGGTCTGGTTTATCTGCCTAGGGTGAATGTTTATCTTTGCGTGCTTTTATAAGTACTAATACTACAAAATAAATGACGTTTGGTTTGCTTTGCTTTCTAGCAAACTGTAGGTTTCGTTTTGTAACCTGTGATAACAACAGTTTTGTCTCAACGGTCGTGGCAGTCTTCAAGAAGTCAGGCTTGGCAGTGTAGAAAGAGTAAGTTAAATACTGCACCAAAAAACTTGAAGTAGCATGATAGTGATTGATTGGTCACAAGGTTTGGAAAAGTATGCTCTTGGCAGTGTAGAAGATCAAGTCTTAGGCTGCTCTTCAAAAATTGAACAGATCATTAACGTCTGCTTGCATAATTTGTTGCTTGGAAAAAGACTTTATTTCAGAAAGAATGTGCTGCTTCTGTCTCTTATTCTGTAAGGCCTGTGTCTTGTCAGGTGTATGGTATAGCTGATACACAATTTTTTTTTTCCCATTTGTGCGTTTATTTCAGCAGTTTAGCGTAATCATACCATAAACCAGATTTGCCTACCTTCATTTTTGAATATGTGAGTGTTTAAGCCATGCATCCATCTTAACTTCAGAGGACTTTCTGTTTACTTAGGCTCTACAAAAAGCCCAGCTTGGTCTAGACTTATTACATGTAACTTTCAGTTCTCAACAGAGGCAACTAATTTATTGCCACATTTCTCCTAAACTCCCTTTATAAAGAGTCTCAGGCACCTTCATAGTTTCTCTTAAGTGGCTGAAGTGCTCTGCTGCCATAAAATACACAAATAAAAAGACAATGTCTTTCCTGCTCCTTTCCATTATTTCACTCTGTTAAACCCAAACTACCAAAGAATACTTGTTTTGTGTTAATTGTTACTGAATTTACTATGAAACTGCACTTCATCAGGTGGGATATTTTTTTAGAATGCTACTACCCATTGTTGTAAATCTATAAACCTCGTTATCCACACTACTGGTGACTCCAGGTTAATCTGCATATAGTCTGCTCGTGCTGCAGCTTGCACAGAGGCTTTGCATATCACTTCAGAACTTAACGAACTGATTAGGTAAGTATAAATAGATCGGCCTTTTATAAAAAAAAAAAAAAAAAAAAGAAGCTACTTTCAAAAGTTTTTAATGAAACTATCTCCTAAATCTTGCTTATAAAATGCTTTGTGGTGTTTGTTGTCCTTCGGGATGATCTGCATTTCCCGATATTTCTCTGCCCTGAGGAGCTTGGTATTTCTCAAGACTTCACAGCCCTTGAACAGGCAGAGGGGCATCTTTATCTGCTGCCTGACGAAGGAAGCGCTTGTGCTCGGAGGCGCAGAGCAGCACAGTGCATTGGCTCCCCCAGTAACAGCGGCAAATGAACCCAGAGGTGTCGGGATTGTTTTTCTGTGCTGTGACTGCTAGGCTGGCAGATGCAGTCATCGGTCCTGGACCTTGCACAGGACTTACTTGGCACTGTGGTACAGCTCGGTGCTCAAAAAAATGAGGGAAATGAAATGTTTTGTTCTTCGCTGCCACCTGAAAGTGTGTGGTGTTTTTGCCACCATCAGAGAAGCTCTTTTAACATTTATGACATTGAGAACTGCCTCCTTTTTTGTCTGAAACTTACTGAGTGGATGGAAAGCTGCAGGGAGTCCCTTACTATGCTTTATGTGGGAAATGATGGCTTATATATTTTCAGCTGTTGTAAGTGTAGCAAAATATCCCCAAACCTTGTTGTTGATTTGCATGGAGTTTTCCAGAGTGACCTGTGGATCATTATTGGTGGCTTATGAAGGACTGGACACTTGCCTTTGGTTTGCTGTCCCTCCTGTTCTCTAGAAAGAGGAACAGGACAGATGGAAAGAGATGAAAAAATTTAGAGCAAAAGGAAACTAGACTGGATTCCTCCATTCCCTTTGCTCTCCACAAGAGAGAATTGCTGTAGATAGTGATAACAAAAGGAACAGTGATATTTTTATCAGCTCTTGGTGTATATATACAAATAACTGCATCAGAGTAAGCAGGAGTGGAGCTTATTGTAACTTCATTTGTGAAAAAAGGAAAATTGTACACTGAAGCACTTAAAGCTAAAGGCGTATGTTCTTCCCATTCAGCTCACACATGAGCTATTTGTAGTAGAGAAATGTTCTTTCATTTAGAAAGACAAGGAAGGTGAACTTTGTGGCTGGGAAGCTACCCAGAAGAGAATTTGCCTGTAAAGGTGCAACATGCACTGCAGAAAAAAAATCTCAATGCTTTTGTCCTTGCTGGAGTTTGCAGACCACATGTATGTGATATACTGTCCCACTTCCTGGTATTCAAAACACTCGGTCAGCTGCCAGATTAACGGGGGATCTGGAACCTAACAAGGAATATTAACATGTTTAACCATGGATTATTAACATAGCAATATAAATATTGTTGTTAACATGTTGCTACAAGATGGTACAAATCACAGCTTCATGAGGAAATCCTCATTTTGTATTCACAAATGAGCTTGGCATCGTATAACACGGAGAGGCTTGCGTCATCCACAGATATCTGCAGGCAGTTAGATACAATGGTTCCGAATAAAAGGGTGTTTGAACAAGATCAGAGGGAAAGGAGTAAAAACCGTGTATGAGAACAAGGAAGATAAAACGTTCATCATCTTGCTGTATGTTTTCTCTGGAAAACAATTTGGCACAAATAATCTTTTTCTCAAAGTAATCTGCAGAAAACTACATTTGCAATGCTAATTAAGCTGTGGTCTAATGCATACTGAGTTCCTGCTAATTTAGGTGATTGAGAAAATTGGAATAAAGTTTAAATTATGGCTTAGACATAAATGGAACAAAGCAAACTTCATATTTTGTGTTTTCAGATAAAAATGTTTCACAAGGAATGTGAAATTAAACGTAAAGTACTAAATTAGTCTTTTTGAGAAGATGCTGGCTATGAAGTTGGGAGCCTTCGCATGCAGCAAGTGGATTGCTTGAAGCATTTTGCCTTCGGAGAAAGGCTCCGTAATTAAATGGGCACTGGAGCTGTCACTGCCTCTGGATCTGAAATCTTAGATCTGTGGCATTCTGAAATAAACTGTTGCTATAATTTTCTCATTTTAAATATCAGAGAATGGCAAATAATTAGCTGGTTTGCTTATTTTTATTATAGACACTTGAGGTACAGAGGGAGGCAACTATACTGTGGTTTTGCTTCTGTCAACATGCATTGCACTTCATGTCATGTTGAAAAAATACGCTGGCATCCTGCTGCACAGCACTTGTATATTTTTGTGTTTTAAACAGCTGATGATATACTAGTTCCATTTCGGAATGGAGCACAAGCTTCCTGCATTGTGTTCAGCAGGCCTGCAGCTCCCTGGCTCTAGAAAAGTAGAGATTTATATGCGTCAGTTAAGCTTATAAACTTGCAATGTGTTGTAACTACCCCTTAAAGGAATATTTTCTCAATATTTTCTTAATTCTAGCCAACAATTTATTGATTCAGTCCTGAGCATGTAGGTTCTGTTGACTATGTTAGAGTAGAAATCATGGTGTATGAGGCTGTTTTAATGTAATTTTTACTTGGGTGTTGATTAGGATCCAAACAGATACAAAGGGAGCTAAGACAATTTTTAAAAGTAAGCTGAAATGGTTGTAAATATTACAGGTTTGCAGTGGGCAGTGCTTTAAGGGTGCTGAGGATCAAGCCGTTAATTCTGTAAGATCCTAATATAGGAGCCCTGTCTTTTTGGCAGGGAACTCCTCACTTTGCAGGCAGAGAAGCTGTAGGTGACAGCCGCTGCGGTTGCTGTCCCCGTTGAAATGTTGAGGGTTTGTGCGTAGAGACCCCCAGATGTGTCGGGTGGTTTCGACTCCCGGTACAGAAGAACGTTGCTTCTCAGTCTTCTGCCTTCTGCAAAATGGCACGTTTCTCCTAGTGCAGAGCCTAGCCTCAAGCCAGACGTGGTCCTTCTGCTTCTGTGGGGTTCTCTTCTCTGGAGGACATTTGGATTCCCTTTCTAGCTTCTTAAAACCATAGTTTCCCCACTCAGTTGTCTGATTCGTGATGTAGTTGCTGTGCGGGAAGTGGTGAACGAGGAACGCCAGTCCAGAGAGGTTTCTGGCAGCTCCAACCGTGGTGTGAAAGCAGAGGTGGGGAGCTGAGTTTTTAATAGAGAGAAGGTGGGATGGTTCATAATTTCCCTTCCTCTTGTCCTTTCTGGACACCTGCAGTATCACCTCTTCTCCGGGCTGTAAATCCTTAAAAATAACCACTTCTTCAACATTTATATGCAGAGAAAGACTGGAGGCTTTCCAGTAATAATAAAATGAGTTGTTCAAATTGGGCAATCTGTCTACTTACTCATCTGGCAGTGATTCAGCAGCTCTCTGTAAAACATTTAACAAAATTTTCTTAAATGCCAGACCCTTGTCATATATGAATGTGCTTTAAAATTGTGAGGCTGAACTCCTTGAAATGAAGACCCCAGTTTCCCATCACTTTTGAGTGTGGAGTGTCACATTGTGTACATTTTCAGAAACTCAAGTAACCCTAACGCTGACTGGAGTCAGTGAGACTTACAGGTGTTTGGCAATGTAAGAATTGGATCTAAGATTTGTCAATTTCTGAATGTGACACCAATGTTCTTTTAGAGATATGCTTTAAAATAATTTGGAGATTAAAATAACTTCTTTTTTTTCCCCTCTAATCAGCAAAATGCGGAGCATGTGGTCCAGGATATGCAACTCCTCTGGATGCCATGAAAGGCAAGTACTGTAACATCTTTCCTAAATCCAGGCCATCAGTAAAGGAATTGTTTTCAGATTAGGGGAAGACTAGGTAGATGCCTTCCAGAGTGGCTCACTAATTAGCAAGGCCAAGAAGAATTTAAATGTCAGATTTCATTTCATTTTGTACCTGATTTTGGGCAAAGCATGTAAGCTCTGTTAGCATGATTCACTAAATCATAGCACTAAACCCAAGGTGGGTCGGGGTTTAGATGTGTGCATGGCTATAGGACACTATAGCTTTCAGAGTATTGGGAGCAAGTATTTAACCTAAAAATAAAAGTTTTGTTGATGTTTTTTGGATGGAGACCTTTATAGACTGCCCTGAGACTCTTCCATAAAAACAAGTGACTGTCTAGGGCAGAAGGGGAAAATAGGAGAAAGGGCCATAGGGTATTTGGTGTGATGTAGTTTAACAGCAAGCTCCTCATCTGCTTGTAGCTGTACAAAAGTTATGTTCTGCTCTTCCCAGAAGTGTCTGGCTAAATCCCGAAATGCACTAAAGCCCTTGAGGCATTTTGCTGTAGCTTTTAATAGCGTCTGAATTTCATCTTGAGTCCTTTGATATATTTTAAAAGCCTCAATTTTCTAGATTGTAATAAGTAGGCTTTTGGCATAGGTAGACTGAAATCCAGGCCCTGGCACCAGGGAATCATCGCTTGTGTGATGGAGACAGGAGAGGCTTGACATGGCCTTGCAGGTGGGAAGGTGGTCTCCACCACTGTCCTTTTTCAGGAAAATAATTGCATCCTCAGAGCCTCTTACATTAGGAAGGCAAGGGAGTGGAAGGGCCCCACAGCTGAGTAAGCACTTATTCTTGGACGTTTCCGGCTGCTCAGACTACATACTACTAGTGTTTCTCCATCAAATAGAAATATTGAGGTTCAGCTTTCTAGGAAGAATCAAAATTTTGAGATAGAGAGATTAAATCCAGAGAAGATTCTCTTAAAGTTGACCATAGCTTTTTGTAAAATTGGTTTATTGTGACACATTAAACAAGACTTTTGCTTTGAAAGGTCCCCGGGAGGAGATTGTGTATCTGCCCTGTATCTACAGAAACACTGGGATAGAGAAGCCTGACTACCTGGCCACTGTGGACGTTGACCCCAAGTCTCCGCACTATTGTCAGGTACCTGTGTGTAGAATGGCTCCAGTGCTCTCTTTCCTAGGGTGGTGAATATTGGGGTTCACAGAATCATTTTCAAGTAGATAGTTGTGTTGAGAACCAGTCAAATCCTCTGGTGTTTTTCTTACTGGGTTACTCAAAGCTAACATTTATCTTGTTGGTCTCAAGACGCTTTCAGAGCGTTTTTGTGCTTAGTATTTTAATAGTTCTTTTTATAACACCATTACTGATCTATACTGAGCATGAGTATTAAGCTCAAGAAGGTGGCAATTTCCTTGTAGTATAGACAGACTTTATGAAGTTGGATGTCTGATACCCTGGGAAATTCTACACATTAGGCATTATAAATGTAATCCATTTACTGCATAAATGGAAAGCTGTGTGTAGGTAGATACCAATATACCAGATCCAAAATATTGGTAAAACTGACTAAGCTCCTCAGTTTGTTACTGCAAATAGTGTACACTAAACTGCATTTAAACATGCAGTGCTTGTGTGACTCAAATTACTGAAGACACTTTGGACTCTGATCTCTGTGTGTTTAAGGAGCAGCACATCTGGTTTGATAACAAAAATTTTGATAATTTGTTCTTATTTTTTTTATAGCTACTGCTTAGAGTTTTATTGTGGAGGAGTAGAGGACACAAATCTCCTAAAACTTTGACAAAACTTAGCTGCAGTCTTTCAAATTTTCTTAGTTATACAGTGGAAAAGTAAAAATCAGAAGCAGGAGTGCAAATTAACGTGACAGTTTGGTACAGTCAGTCCCAGCTGTAATTAAGTAAATCTTATACAGTCAGAGTCTTGCAGCACATGAGCAAATGGTGGTTTTTTTTCTGTTAGTTTTTTCCATATCATTATTGTGTGTCTCCTTATTTAGATAAGAGTCTTTTTGGGGTTAATGGAATAGCATACAACATTTAACAAATGCCATGCAATCCTGATGTCCAACCTTCTTCTCCCATTTTACAGCTTCAGCTCTGCATACCTCAGGCTGAATGTGCTTCCTGAATAACAAATAGCAGTTTCCTTCTGCTCTTTATTAATTTATGCTTTGACATAAAGACCCATTTCTTTGCCTAGGGGAAAACTTACACCAGACTGAATCTTAAGTCTGTCTCTTGACTTTGTAGGTGATCCATCGCCTGCCCATGCCGAATCTTAAGGATGAGCTCCATCATTCAGGGTGGAATGCCTGCAGCAGCTGCTTTGGGGATGCCACAAAGAAAAGAAATTGCCTGATTCTACCAAGTCTGATCTCTTCTCGAATTTATGTGGTGGATGTGGGAACAGACTCACGAGCTCCTAGAATCCGTAAGGTATATTTAGGTGACTTTAAGATGGGGTTTTATTTCTTATTTGACCAAGAGATGGTGATATTAGGGATTCCAACTTCAAATTAGAATAGGAGAGCCAGAATTGCTACGCAAATTTTTGTCAAGCATTAGGCACTTGGGGGTGTTTTGAAACTCCTACAGTTTATTGATAAACTACACCAAAAAAATCTTGCACTAAAGAAGTGTGAGTAAATGTGGTATCAAACACTGAAAAATTAGGAAGTTCCAGAATTTAGCCTGCCTCTGCAGTATGAATTTCAATTAAAGTAGTTGCACACTGTGTTATTGGTTTTGACTACAAGATGATGAGGCAAACTCCTACATGACACATTCAGCTGAGCATATGTAGATTGTATGTTTTTTAGAGATGAGTTCAAATTTGATTGGATTTTCACTGAGCAAAACCAGATCTCTTCTGTAAAGGACACCTCTTCCTTGATTTGTAATCCTTGGTTCCTCAATATGCAATATGTAGATTTTTTTAAAAAGAAAAAATAAAGAAAATGTTTTAATATAGGGAAATAAACATTTTTCTAAATCCTTGTTCATGAAAACAATTGGAATTTTCCCAAAAGAAAATTTCCACTGCAATAGAATTAATTTGGCAGAGATACAGATATTGGCATAGATACAGGTTTGGATATAGACTTAAACTTTTTCATGTCTGACTGTTTAGATTCTTGTTACAGTCAGTGAAAAAGGATAGGCATTGCTGGAGTCAGATTTGTCTAACCTGGCTTAGAAAACTGTTTTAGGGTAAAGGAATTGTGTCTTGAAGTGTTTGTTTCTTTTCACTGACTATAAAGTAAGCATAGAGGATTAGCTCAGATGTAAATACACATACTGTCAGCGTCTATACTTGGTCAGATGAATCGTGCAGCAACGTGTGGAACTTCAGTACAGAGATCCAGGTTTGGCAGAGACAAATTTAGTTATAAAAAATACAGTTTGAAGACAGGTCATAACATGGAATGTAAGGAAACTTTAAAGTGTTTTTTTGTCCCACCCCACTTGCAAATACTCCCATTCAGTCTTTCAGTTTTGAGTTCTGTAGAGCCTTGCCAGCCTTTAACTATCAATGCGGTGGAATAAAACCCCCAAAGGTCTCTTCTTGTACAGTGAATTTTGTTTCACACTGAGTCTCTGGCAAGCCTCTAAGATTTCCATCCCCCCCCGCCTCTGAACTGCTAGAATTCCAGTGAGAGCTGATGTCTGAATATTGCACAAGTGGTATTTCTGCTGCTGATACTAATTAAAACAAACGCAGATGTCAGTGTCTCACTGATGCACAAATTAGACTGATTCTGACCATTCAGCTCTTGCTGTTTATATTTTTGAGAAGAGCAGGTAAGTGTCATGGTTGGTACTGTGTAACTGGGCAGAGTAGAAAGCAGCAGGTGACAGGTACTCAAAAAACACAATAGTGAAAGAACCAGTCACCCTCACACATACTCCATTCACGCTCCTTCCTCACTCTTTGAAACTTAATCTGTTAAGGGTGGAACTGGTATTCTCTTGTGATCTCAGTGAAGGTGACTGTGTGTACTCATTTTAGATTGTTGAGCCAGTGGAGTTATTCTGGAAGTGTAACGTGGCTAATCCTCACACCTCTCACTGTCTGGGCAGCGGTGACATCTTAATCAGCTGTTTGGGAGACCCTGCTGGCAATGGAAAAGGTATTAATTCCCTTCATTACTCTAGAAAAGTACTCGTACCGTAGAAGTATCACGCTCCCAAAGTACAGGTGGCTGTTGCCAACCTAAATCCTCATCGTCTAATGAAAATTAAGCCTCTCCAGCTATTCGAGATTGCATTTCCTATTTAAAACTTTTGAAGGATTCTTGTATATAAATTTTGTTACCTATTCAGATGTAAACCACCTGACATCTAAGAGAAATACTAGCTATTAGAAGAAATATACTTCAGATGGTAAGTGGGGAGCCCTGCTCCTTTTCACAGGGTCTTTGTCTTCTGGACTGCGGGCAAGCATGCCCTCGAAGACATGTGTATTACGTACGTCATTCAAGGATACTGGTGGCAAGCAAAGAAAATCAGGGGTGACTCCTCCAGCATCTTCTCTAAGATATCCCTTAATTGAAATGTACTCTAGGAGGGCTATCGGATATATTGGAATGACTTGAGTAGAAGAAGAGCAAACTGAAGCTTAAAAAATTAATTACAATGTGATAAAGTTCTTTAAAAATCCACCTTTCATTTGCTTTAGGCCACAAAAGCAAAACCAACAGAATCACAGAATTTTCCTTAAGCATAGGGTTGCATTTTACAGCATGTTTAGAAAATAGTCATTTAAATATTAATATATTATTTAACTTAGTTAAAGCTGTGGATCTGTGTGAGTGTCTTCAAACAATTTTCTTTGGTTTTTGTTTCAGGTGGCTTTATTTTGCTGGACGGAGAGACCTTTGAAGTGAAAGGAAATTGGGAGAATGGGGAAAAGGTACCCTCCCTGGGTTATGACTTCTGGTACCAGCCACGACATAATGTCATGATGAGCACGGAATGGGGAACCCCAAAAGCCTTGGCAGATGGGTTTAACCCAGCTGATATAGAGAGAGGTGAGGGAGCATTTGTTTAAACTCTCAAAAGTAAAACTTAACTCTTTGCTAAAATAGTCTCTTCTGTGCTTATCTTTGTCTGACCTTGTCCGTTAGGGCATTATGGCTGCCACATTAATGTGTGGGACTGGAGCACTCGCACCTACATTCAGGCAATCGACTTAGGGAAAGGCTCCATACCTTTGGAAATTCGATTCCTCCACAATCCAGCTGCTGCAGAAGGGTTTGTTGGATGTGCTCTGAGTAGTGCAGTGCATCGGTTCTACAAGACAGAGGTAGGTAATGAAAGCAGGGGCAAGCACAGAAGCTCAAACCTAGTTGTTTCAGAAATTCACTGATCACACAGCAAATAGTAGAATTCAGATTAAATAATACGGCTCCTAATTCTAGTCTAATTCTAACCGAGCTGTAACGTTGTGTCAGAGAACAAACCTCCTAATGACAGCATGCATACAAGCCACTGCCGTGGCTTTATGAAGCTACTGTGTAGTCCCTCATCTCTGAGCAGTGGCAGCTGGTAGGCATTCTGAGGTTCTCTGCAGCCGTATTGCTGATGTCCAGCATACAAATCTCTTAACAGCCTGATCCTGAAAGGAAGCAGGACTTAAGAGATCATGGTGCTGATCTGTCAGCCCCACTTCCAATTGTCATGCCCTCCATGATGATGAGTCTATCAATGTAATCACAATTAATGAAAATCTGAAAGAGGGGAAGGTCTTTCCAATGATGGGAGCATTAGCGATCACTTGAACAGGAGGCAATCTAATGAATGCTTGCTCTGAGGAAGGCACTGCAGCATTAGCTCAATGGCTTGCTTTCTGGCCTGCAAGCTGGTCAACAAACATAGAAAAATAAAATCACAGAATCATTTAGGTTGGAAAAGACCTTTAAGATCATCCAGTCCAACCATTAATATAGCACTGGCAAGACCACCATTAAAACATGTCCCTAAGTGTCACATCTGCACATCTTTTAACATGTATCAATTGGACAGCTAATCAGAACATGCAGAACTTGTCACCGGTGTCAGTGTGTGCTGCCTGCTGCTCAGCCGGTGTTTGGAAGTGTAGGGGAGATCAGAAGGTAGAGAAGGGAGGGAGAGCGGTGGGGTCATGGACAGGGGAGTAGAGCTGCTGCCATTTTAGAGGGCAAGCTGGAGACGGACAGGACACCTGCTACTGTTACAGCAATTGGTTTGAGATGATGTTGCATAGTATAATCATTAACGTTCTCCCTGGCAGTATAGTTACCATCCTCACCCCTTGGTAACACTTATTTGCAGTGTGCATATCAGCTCTGTACCAGGCCCTGTTAAATAAATAGCACTATTTGCTTCTCCTCCCTCTGTCACACATAGCTGAGCCCTCTTGGCTAACATATTGGCAATAATAAGGCTGTGTTCTCTCCTGTTCCTTCTGCAGAAAGGAGACTGGGCAGCAGAGAAGGTGATTGAAGTACCCAGCAAGAAGGTGCAAGGATGGCTTCTCCCTGACATGCCTGGTTAGTGTGAGCATGCTTGGAAAATAAATGGGGTGTTGTCTTCAGTTCCCTGGTACAGTGTAAGCTTTTTGCAAAATCTTATCCTTAAATGGCAAACACTTCCCTGGTAAAATACTAAATTTCTGTTTGGGTTCTTTGTGTAACACTTCTGATTAGCCTTTGCTTATGAGCTACCTGGTAGGAGGTTGCCAGGCCTCTGCTCCCACACTGCTCAGTGCACAAGGTCAGTTTCTCTAGAAAAAATACTTGGAGTTTGGGTCTTTCAGCATGAGCTCACAGTATTCAGGAGCGCTCCTGGGAATGCTGGTAGAGCCTGAACCTCCTCTGAGTAGGTACTGGGCTTCCAAGGTTCATTGTGTTTGTTCAACCCATATCTTAACGTATTTTTCTGAGGCTACTGTGACTGGAATTTTGAAAGATAACAGGCTTGCGGTCTTGTTTGTTGCTGATTCTGTCCTTTTCCTGAGTTTGCTGCTGAATATTTTCTTGAAGGTCTTATTACGGATATCCTCATCTCGCTGGACGACAGGTTCCTGTACTTCAGCAACTGGCTGCACGGAGACATCCGCCAGTACGACATCTCTGACACCCGCAAGCCCAGGCTGGTGGGGCAGGTAAGCCACCATCAGAAAAGCTGTCATGTGCAAGGGCAGTATGGTCTGCTTATTTCTTTCCTTTTTAAAAGGAGAAAATGACAATTTACTTTTGCTTGAGAATTGTGGCTATATTGCTTGCATGTTCCTTCAACAGCCGATGCCTGTCCTCACACATTCCCCTGGTTACAGGTGTTTCTGGGAGGCAGCATCACAAAAGGTGGACCTGTAACTGTTGTGGAAGACAAGGAATTGCAGTGTCAGCCAGAGCCACTTGTGATAAAAGTAAGTTTTCCTAACGTGCATGTTGTCAGTGCTCTGCTAATTGTAATCAGTTTTAAAATATCCCTACACACCTCAGTCAAATGCACAACGTGTAAAGCTGCATCTGGGCTAGTTTGTGTCTTGGCTTACAGCCTGGGCAGGTATCACATTTCGAGGTAGTAAATCCTGGTAAATGTTCTGGGTCCCTGGTGGGATTGGACAAGCTGTTCACCTGTACTGAAGCCTGTGTAATTACAGCTTCCCTGCTGCTGTTAGCTAGTTAGTTTAAAGCTAAGGCAGTGCGCATTCATCACACTGCCAGCATTGCTTCTGATAATCTTTCAACAACTGAAACCAGCTCATTCTTCAGTGGGGTGTGTAGAGACTTTGATAGCACCTGGCATCATGGTAGAAAAATGAAAGAGTGCTAATTATCTCTGGTCATTATCAATGTGCATTAATATTATTACTGTCAAGGCAGCTACCTATGGAAAGTGTCAGGATGTATAAGAACGGAACACGGTCATGGCTAAGATCTGTTGGCCACTGAAGGCAGTTTCAGGAAGGTCCACGTACTCCTTTTCTTTGTAGTGCAAACTGTGACCTAGCTGCAGCATAGACGTGTTCTTATTTGCAGCTGCGTTACACCACCCACCTCTTGCTTGATTTTTGATGCTCCCATCCAAGTACAGCAACCTGAACCCTTCAGCCCTTTCTTCCTTGCGTTACTAGTTCTGTGAATTGAGTGGAACTCCTCTGAAATGGCTTCAAGGCTCCCTGTTAGTAAGGAATAAGACTCCAAATAAAAACTGGTCTCTCTCCACAGTAGGGGATTTGGTGTTACTGTGTCAAGGATTTCAGAGCGCTGGATGGTCCTCCAAGCAGCGGACCTGCCATGCTCTTCTGTTTCTCCTTGCTGTTGCATTTCTCTTGTTCACTCTCCATGGCAGCTTGTCTTGAGCACTTTGTTCTCTAATTTTAGGGGAAGAGGATACCAGGTGGACCTCAGATGATTCAGCTTAGTTTGGATGGGAAGAGATTATATGTCACCAGCTCTCTCTACAGTGGATGGGACAAGCAGTTCTACCCAGATCTTGTCAAGTAAGAAAACTTTGTGCAAGGCCATGGTGAAGATTTCTTTCTTAAATAGCAGTATGCATATACCAACTGGTGCACAGAGCAAAGTTCCCACACAGGGAGACTGAATCCAGTAACTTTTTGTAGACAGCCTACCAATCTAGATGTTTTTACCCCACGAGGCAGAATCCATCCCTTCTCATCAGGCACACAAAATTCGGGGTCTGCACGCCCTGGTTGTTGAAATTGTGATCTGTTTGGAAGTAGATGAGAACGGGAAGAAAGCAGTGAATGTGACCTAGCCTCCTGGAATCTGTAGTACTTCCAAACTGCCTTTGAGCGTATCAGCATGGCTTTCTATTTTTTGGAATTAAAGAAAGGAGATGATGATCTTCCAGGTGGCCACAGGAGGGCATAGTGCAGTTTGCCTGTTTCTTTATAAGTAACAACTTTTCACTCATTCATGGCTAATTTGAGGTTGCAGATTTCGCTGAAGCCGTGTAACTCACTTTTGAGACCTGCTAAGGCCCATTTTTAATCTGGGATTCTTTCCATTTTATATTAAACAAAGACAAATCCTGCCCAAATATGGAAGAGAAGAGCAACCAGTATGAATCCTTTTCCAAATACCTGTTTTCTTGTCCCTTTTTCAGGGAAGGCTCTGTTATGCTGCAGATTGATGTGGATACTGAAAAAGGTGGATTGAAAGTGAATAAAAACTTCCTAGTGGATTTTGGGAAGGAACCTGATGGGCCTGTCCTAGCTCATGAGATTCGTTACCCTGGTGGAGACAGTACTTCTGATATCTGGATATAATTGTTGTCTGGAGCTGTTTGTTTTGTTGGGTTTTTTTCTCTTGCCCCCTCTCTCTCCTCTCTGCCCTCCACTTCCCTTTTATATAGGTGAATAGGGTCAGCTGGAACTTTGTATCTATATTTAGACTTCCATTAGGGTGAGCCACTGAAGCTCCACTTTCTTCTCATTCTAAGGCAGCCAAGTGAATCTCTCTGAAACATGATATACGCCTCATTTTCTCTACTCCTTTCCCTTTCATGAGGTCCTGTCTAATCACTGTTGGTTGTTGGTTTCAAGGCCAAGGTCGCCACTTCTTTAAGGACTGTTTGCCTTGCTTGATGCTACTTTGTCTTGCCACTGTTTGTTGGTGGAGGAGCATAAGAAGGATCCATTCCATGGGTTTACGCCAGAGCAAGTGTCCTGTCCCTGCAAAGCTTAATTTGCTCATAAAGTAATCAGTGCTTTACAGCAGACACAGCATAAAAATCATGCATATCTAATCTGAAGCCATGTGTTTCTGGAGCTGGGTTATATTTTAACATTTGTGCACTGATTTTATAAAAAAAAAAAATAAAATTGTTCTTACTGTCGGGTGGAGCGGCATTTTTTTTTCTTTTTAGTATTTCAGCATTTTCTGTTTCAAAGAACATAAATGTAAGGTCATTTCAGAAAGTAACAATGTCATCTGTCTTAGGAATCCTTTGGTGAGGAATTTGTTTTCACTGAAACCACCTTTGTTCCCATTATTGCAAGCAAAGGTTATCTTCTGTTTTCTAAGACTGGAGAAAACTTTCCTGCACGCTTTGGCAAAGCCACGTAGTGCTAGCAGCGGTGCCTTACAGGTGTCTTGCAACTTCTTGAACAGACAAGCACTTAACAAGTCCATCCTTTCTTCTGTTGCCAGTTCCCACTGCATCTCCCCTAAGCTGTTTCTTGGGTCTGATTCTCTTTTCTGCCTCTCTGGATCTGTTGCTCTCCCATCGGTGTCCATTGCCAGCCTCTGCCGTTTCCTGCTGAGCTTTAGCATTGCCAGTTGTAACGCTGGAATCGCATCAGCAATGCCGGAGGAGCAGTGTGTTAATGGGACTGCCCGCTGCAGCCTTTTGGCTACATGTTTTTCCGACTTTTACTGTGCTTCCACAGCAAAACCCTCATCTAGCTGACAGATCTTTATGATCAAGACTTCATTCTGTACATAGCTGCTTACTGTCTTGCCTAACGTATTTGGAACCAGGCTTTGAGAGTTCAATTTGTGTTTTTAATGTAGAGCAGCTGGACTGCTGCCACTTGGTTTCTTTGAAACCTGCGACATGCAGTTCTGTTAGGACCTCGTGAAGCCAGAAAGCTTTCTAACTGACTTGGTGTTGTAGCTACCTGTCTCTGATGTAAAATCCCATTTTCAGCAGCTTCCTGTTAGAAATGAGTGATGTTTAAAATCATCTTGCTGCAAGGACCCATTGTTTTCCTTGCAAAGGGGCTGGTTTCAAGAATGGAGTATACACTGCTAACCAATGTAAATGCTACTAATAGTCCACACTGAGTGGGTACAGCGAGTGCTTAGTGTCTGAACAATCTCCTCATGTCCCAGGAAGTCACTGCTTTGTTAGCAAATCCTTTGCTACCAGCCAGTACTACTGGAGCCTGTATTTTTTTTCTGCACCTCTTTCCTATATGACTGAGCATTTAAAATTGGAAAAGGTACATGATCTTCCACATGGCCACGCGTGGGCAGCCTGCACCCTGCTTTCAGGCAGAAGTACATCGAGGAATTTCTCTCACTCTACTACCCATTTTAGGCCATGATTTTCCACAAATCACAAACTTGTTAGTCTTCTCAACTTGCTTTTCTCAGTCCACCAGTGCATTGCAAGGTGACTGGGGTCTCTCATTCCAACTACAGCGAGCATCCCAGTCTGAGTCCCTGAAATCCCCGTTGGAAATGCCCCTGAATACGAGTGTGTACAGTTGCTGAAGTGCGGATTGCTTCTACTCCTTGTAAAAGGCAAATGTTAAATACAAAAAGGTACTTACAGAAGGAAAAGCAAAGTGTGGTACTTGCTTGCATTAAAATTTCATTTTCACTAATGTGTGCTAATCAAGGTGCTGGAAAAGGTAAGCTGTGAGTAGAGAGTTTCTTGTGATTCTGGGAAGAAACCAGTGGGTCTCACCGTGCCTGTGGGATCCATGTCCATAGCAGAGATTCTGCTTTTAGTATGTGTGTCTGTTTGGGTTTACTTTATTACAAGGTGAGCTTTACCGTGGACTCACGTGACTGTAGTGACAGCTTCACTGGCTATAAGGAGGCTTCTCAGGGGACCTGGCCATGGTAAATACCCGCAGTCAGAGGCCATTGGAAACAGACCCCAGAATTCCAGTCATTAAGCCAAATGCCTGCTGTCTGGGGAGTCTCTGAAGGGGTTGTGAGACCTTAACCCAATGACTGACCGTTGCCTCTCTCACACTTATCAAAGTGGAAGAAACACAGGCAGTGGAACAAAATAATTTGGTGAACACAGAGCAGGTCCAGATATCTGGTGGGTCAAAAAAGATGTTCCCTCAGCAGTACTGTAGAGGTTTCACGCACTGGCCAAAACCCATCCTCACTCACAGGCACACAAAACTCTGGGTCTGCACACGCTATTTCGTACTATTTGCTGAAATCATGATCTATTGGGAGGTAGGTAGGACTGTGAAGAAACCTGTAAACATGTTTTCTCCATGTTTAAACTAGCCTTCTGCAGTCCACATACTTCCAAACTGCCTCCGAGTGCATCAGTGTGACTTGTTTTTGGCTTTAAAGGTGGTAGATGATCTTCCAGGTGGCCACAGGAGGGCACAGTGCAGCTTGTCTGTTCCTTCCCAAGTTACAGTTTACTGGTTTTCACTCACTGATTGTTAATTTGAGATAGCAGGTTCATTTATATTTCTGCTACCAGGACATATCAAAGACTAGTAGATGTGTTAATATAAAAAAGAGATTCTCTTTGTAATATTTTCAAAAAGTGTGAGAGGACAGCAGCATCTGGATCCCAATTAGTAGCTGGGAAACTTATAGAATGGAGAACATTTACTGCTGAAGTGAAGCCAGAGCAGCTGTGATGAGAGTCACCACCAAACCCCCCCTATTTCTTGGTCTGCTACCTTGAGTTATCTTCTCTGGTGAAGACTGAGCTCCTGCTTTTGAGTCCACGAGTGCAGGGAAGTGTTGTTATGTACAGAGAAGCGTACATGAGTCCTTGGAGTGTAACCTGAAATGTTTAGTTAAACTGCTCTGCTCGGCGTTTGTATTCCCAGTCTGCATTTCCTTCTCCATCAGCGGAGGAAAGTCAACCGTTCTGGGTTTTATTTCATTTGTGTAAGCCTGGGGTCGGATCTGCAGTGCTCGCAGGGACCTTTCAGGGAAGGTGCTAATGCCTGTCTTTAGGCAGAGGCCTGGGAGAGGAGAAAGAGCAGGTCCTGCTCGTCCGTCCTCCCCAGCTGCGTGGGGCTGCCACTCCTCCTGCACTCCTCTTGTGCCAGATGGAGCGATTGTGCGGCTGCGGGAGAAGGAGCTGATCCGGCAGAAAACCGCGCTGCCAGACAAGTGACTCACCTGCACACTCAGGGCCCTTTGGTGGCCGCCTGAAGCCACTTGTCATTCCACGGTGTCTGAAATGACAACCTAAGGACGTGGCTTTTGGATGGGTTTGTGCAGTCGTAGCTGTGGGCTGTGCTGGGGAGGGGGCTGGCGCTGCTGCCGTGCTTGTGGCCAGACCTTCCTGCCCCCTCCCCAGTGAGTCCCACAGCAGCAGCAACCGCCGCGTTTGGAGGGGAAGGGGTGGCCGGCCCCGCGGTGGGGCGAAGGCGGAGAGGCGCCTCGAGGGAGAAGCGCTGACGTTGCCTCCAGCCAACCTTGCAGGCAGCCCGTGGACGTGTGTTGTGATGCAACGTGAGTCGGGAAGCGAACGCCTTCCCTGGGGAAGGCGGGGAAGGTTGGAGAGTGCTCCTGTCGTCGGGGGAGTTCTTGCCTGGGCATCCAGAGCAGACTTGGTGTTCTTGGTGTGGCAGGGTCTTCTCCTGACGCGTTTGTGTGCTGTGCCAGCCTGCGCCAGATTGCGCCACCTGGTCTTGCCCATTATCAAAATTACAGCGTGTTCTTCCCTATCAGGGTTGGGAGAGACGGTCGGGAGGAGGGGAGCAGTTGCCGCCTCCGTGTGGGCTGTCCAGCGAAGCCCCTGATTGCTCCTCCATGTCACGGCTTCCCATCCGTGCCTGCCACAGGGAGCTGTTCCTGGGCCGAGAGCAGACCGCACCGACTGCGTTCGCTGCTAACCATCGCTTGCTTGCTCGTCGGTGTTGCTGAGCCTGCTCTTATCCTTCCTACTATCAGTTTTAATGAGAAAACTCTACACCCCGCAGCTTGGTTTTGCGAGGGATGCCAAAGACGTCACCGAGGAAAGCCAAATAGGATGACCAGCGCACTTTGTTAATGAGCGGAAGACTAATGAAGTTTTTAATTAGCAGGTGTGCAGGGGTGAGAAGAAGGTGCAGTGAGACATGCACATCGTGACAGCAGAAGCATTGCGCTAAAGGCACCAGCTGCGCGCTTGAAGTTGCCCCTGATGGAGCAGGAGCTTCTTGTGCTTCGCTGGCCCGGGTCGTGCTTCCCACCAGCCGGGCAGACCAGGGCGGCAGCACCTCGGGGACGCTGCCTGAACCTCTCTGTTGGGTTTGGTTGGAGAAGGATGGGCAGCTGTGCCCAGCTCAGAGCAGTGGTGAGCAGAGAGGAGGGAGACGCCGTGTGGAGCTGCTCCGAGCTGTGGAGCTGCTCCCGGACCGAGGGCTTGCTGCCATGGTGTTAGGCAAACGCCAGGCAGCCCCTCATTCCTGCAGGATCCCTGCTGGCCGCTCAGCCTCCAGCTCAGCTCAGGCTAGTGCGCGCTGTGTTCTGCTCTGCCTTTGGCCTGCCTCAGCTGCTGGACTTACAGGTCTCGTTGCTGGACCAGAGCTGCCGCTGCATCCTCCCGTCAGGCCTGGGTGTCCTTCGGTGAGCAGCATCCCCTGGTCCGTGTTCCCTGGAGCCTACGCTGAGGCCGTGCACCCTGTCAGCCTGGAAAATGAAGCGTCCGCTCTTTGTGGAATGAGTGAGCACCAGCCTGCATCAAAGGCTCCCATTATTCTCCTTTTCTGCTGCCTGAAACAAGGCCTTTGGCCAGCTGGTCCCACCTGCCTCTGGGCAGTGCGCGAGCGCTGGGCGCTGGTGCCAGGCTGCTCCCGTGTCTGCCTGTTGCACGTTAAAAGCGCTGTTCTGGAAGCAGAGCGCCATTAATTACAGCCCTAGTGAGACAGGCTATCTCTTCTGATGAGGATCTCCTGAGGGCTGCTTTAATGGCGCTGTCAGATGTTTCTGCATTCCTATGTGGAGCAATTACGTACCCCGTGTAATTTGCCCACTGGTTGAGGCGTTCTTCCACAAGATACGATACTCATTCACGTTCCGTGGCGCTTGGTGTTTTCTTCCTGCTTTAGTTTGGCAGCTGGTGGCAGCCAGGGTGCTGGTGGTCTCAGGAGGGGACCCTTCTTCCAAAATTCTTCTCTGCAGCACCTCAGGCCCTTTAGGAGAGATCTCTGCTCTTCCCAGGGGTGTTTTGTGGCAGTTTTGTCCAGTTTGTATGTAATACAGCCGCACCGGTGCCAGGCCCTTTGTGGTGTCGGTGCCTGCTGTGGGGCTTTGGTATTCCTTGACCAGACTGGTGGGGAGGGTACGTAGCTACTGGCCAGGCACTGTTTTGCTCTGCTGAGTTGCCCCGAGTCCTAAAGGTTCCGATTTCCCACAGGTGGGCTGACGTCCCCCCGTGGAGATGCCAACCTGCGAGGCGACGGGCACGTCTTGACCTTGCAGGTGCTGCATCAGCAGGGGCGCAGATGGCGTTTGCCCAGGCACCCATTTCCAGCCTGGTGTGTTCCTTCGCTGTTCAGGAGATGCCGGCAGCTCCTCCAGTCTCTTCTGCCGTCAGCACTGTTGGAGCCCCCTGCCTCCTCTTGTGAGCCCTGTATCCCAGTTTGCAGCCCTCAGGGCTCCAGAAGCCTCTTTTGGGTAGAGGCGCCTCTGGGCTGGCTTGCTGAGCGGAGCCCAGGGAACCCGTGATGCCTTCAGCTCGCCCCCAGACAGACGTGCCTTCTCTCGGGGTCTGGATTTCAGAGGTGCCTTTGGTGCCCTCTCTACGTTTACACGTTGTTGTCTCCAGGAGCCTGCTGGTGGGGACGCTGATCTAGATGGGCTTCTCATCCCTCGTGCGGAATTTGCAGCCGCTGCACATTTGTGTGGCAGCCACCTGGGCACGGGGGATGGCTGCAATGAGCTTGTTTCTCGGCCGGGGCATGGGGGCCTCCAGAGCCTGAAGAAGTCCACTGGAGATCACCAGAGCGCCAGGATCAGATACAGGAGGCTGTGTTTAGGGAAAAGACCTGCACGCACCAGCAGATTTTTCCTCTAGATTGGTGGTTAGCAAGGCGGAAAGAAGCCGCAGCGCTGGTCTGGCACCTCCCAAACGCCGAGGAGCGATGGCTCCTCCCTTGGCAGCTGCTTTCTCCCCCCACCCTTTTGCCTTGTATATAAGGCCCCCTCGGAGCAGCCTCGGCACAGCACATCCCACTCCGGCGAGGCAGACAGCGAGCCGCACCTCCAGTCCCAGCACCTCTGCTCCAGGAGAGTGAACCAGAAGGCCGTCAGCATGGGTAAGAGATGCTCTGCAGCCTCCCGCAGCCCACAGCAGCTCCGAGCCTTGTGGCTCCATCCTGGACCGGGCTGCAGCCACTGCCTGGGGGCTGCGGACATCCCCCCTTGGACCCGAGTCCCCGCTGGGGACTGGCAGGTCTGTTCCGCTGCAGGGAGGAGAGGGGTGGCACTGGAGTGTGGCACCTTGTCCGGCTGGGGCCGAAGGTTCTCTCTGTTCTGGGACGGCCCTGGTGGCGCTTCAGGGAGGATTCCTCTCCTGGGTCGGGGGGTCGTCAGTGCCATAAGCGGAGCAGGGGCCGGTCACAGAGGTCCCCGTTGAGAGCTGGGGTGGGAGAAGGTCCCTTGGGTGGGACAGAGGCTTCCGAGTAGGCACCGTCTGGGACGTGGACGTTTCTCATTTTATTCTTCTCCCCAACCCAGACAGATGCAGAGCTCAGTGCTACGAGTACCCCACCTGCCCGGAGGCTGTGAAAGGCAAGTCCTCTCGAGCGTGTCGTCCAGCGGGTGGTGTTTGGGAGAGAGCTCCCTGTTAGTGGAGACCCCCGTGAACGTGTGCCGAGTCCCCTCCCCCAAAGGGGCAGGACGGTACCTCCGTGGAGATCTTCTCCGCTGTGGTTGTTCTCGTGCCTCTGGGTCGGTAAGGGAGCCAGGGTTGGGCAGTTGTCAGTGCGCAAGGAGGAAGGGATGGAATAGCTGCAGGTCGTTGCGTTCAGCTGCCTGTAGGAAGGTCTTGGCATCCAGAAAAGTGAGTTCAGTCTTCTCTGAGGGTCTGCTGAAGCTTTTCTTTTCCCGCCTGGCTGGTTCACGGCGTGCTTTAACACAAGCTTTCCTTCTACGCAGCTCCTAGAGAGGAGGTTGCCTACGTGACCTGCACCTACAGGGAAACCTGCGTGGAGCAGCCTGACTTCCTGGCCACCATTGACCTCAACCCCAGATCTCCCTGTTACTGCCAGGTACCCGTGTCCCTGCAGCGCTTGCCTGGGATGGTGCCCAGCTGCTGGCTCTGTGCTTCATGGTGCCTCGGCATTCGGGACCTTTCCTCCTTTTTGCTTGGGACTCCAGGTTGCTTGATAGCCACCCTGGGATGCCAGGCGTCTCTCTATGCCTGGCACCTTCTTGTCTTGGGCATTTTTCTCTCCTGTCCACCGTTCCCTCCTGCTGCCTGGTCATGCCCTGCCAAGACCCATCTGGGAAACCCCTGGTGAGTTCTGTCACAACAGGTCTCTCTCTTGCTTCTCCGCGGTTGTACGTGTGAGAGAGGGCTGTTGTCTGCCTGCAAACTCACCTTCCTGCTGTCTTTGCGCTGTCCTGTGTGTGCCTGGCTGCGGTTGAGTCGTCTCCGGCTCGGTGTCCTGGGGACAGGTCGGCTCTGACTCACTTCCCAACTCACTTCCCGAGAGTCTTGGTGCTGCTAGTGAGCTCCTGAGCACGTGCTCTGGATCAGCCTGTGGGTGGCTGCTCGGCATGGGGAACGGTCTCCTCTCAGCGGCACGCCGTGCCCTAACGCGGAGCAGCGGCCAGTGCACGGAGCAGTGTTCTCGTCCCGGAGCTCTGCAGGCAGTGCCAGGCGCGCAGGTGGAGGCTGCCAAGCCAGAAGCATCTGCCAGCGTGAGGGTCCCCGTTTCTCCCTGCCTCCCTGTGTGAACCCTAACTCTGCCTTGGCTGCCTAGGTGATCCACCGCCTGCCCATGCCCAACCTCAAAGACGAGCTGCATTCCTCGGGGTGGAGCGCTGGCTGCGCCTGCTTTGACACTGCCACACCGAGGAGGAACAAGCTGATTCTTCCCTGTTTGATTTCCTCCCGCATTTACGTGGTGGATGTGGGTTCCCAGTGCCGGGCTCCCAAGCTGTGTAAGGTATGCCTCAGGTGACGCAAGGACAAGTTTCTGGGAAGGAGTTGGGAACTGGTGCTTCTGGGATAATACACAGGGAAGAAGGGTTCTGTCTTCATTTCCTCTTCCACCCCGGTTTTAGGGAGCTGGGTCACGTTTTCCGCTCGGCTCTCTCCTTTCCAGACCAAGGAAGGCTCTGCTCATCCTTGCGTCCCTCTCTCTCCGCCTGTTGCGTTCAGAGAGCCTAATCGTGGGCAGTCACGCCCCGCACCACACCTGCCGCCCCAGCAGTGCGGTGGACAGACAGGCTGTGATGGGTTCGGTGTTGCTGCATTCTCCTCTGCGCAGAGGGGCAGCTCAGGGGCTTCTGTGCTCCTCTGCAAGGAGGAGCAGCCCCTGGCAAGTGGGAGTCCTTGGAACGAAAGCTCCCGCAAGCATCGGAGGTTTGCAGGAGTCTCTGGTGGCCAAAGGCTCTGCCAGGGAGCGTGAAATGAGCCGAGCAGTCGCCGGCTGAGGTGTGTGTGTCTCTGTGACCTTTTATCAGATGATTGAGCCGGTGGATGTCTTCTGGAAGTGCAACAAGGGATACCTCAGCGTAGTGCACAGCCTGCCTAATGGTGACATCCTGATTGCCAACATGGGAGACCCAGCTGGCAACGGGAAAGGTACTTTGCCCGGCGATGACTCCACAAGGAAACGGGCTGCTTTGGAAGCGGAGTACGCGATTGATCGTGCGTCCCCTTTTTGCGCCCCAGGTGGATTCATTGTGCTGGATGGAGAGACCTTTGAGCTGAAGGGGAACTGGGAGAATGAGTGTGAAGCCCCCCCGACTGGATACGACTTCTGGTACCAGCCGCGCCACAACGTTCTCATCAGCTCTGCCGGACTGGTTCCAAAACGCGCGGGACGCGGGTTTAATCCTGATGACTTGAAGAAAGGTGAGGGAATGCGGATGCAAGTGCTGAGCCAGAGCTCAGCGGGGTGGTGGGAGGGTGCTGGGGCCGTCAGAGCGAGAGCCGGAGCTGGAGAGGGGGGACAGGCAGACGTCCCCACAAACGGCCCGTCCTAGAGGCACGGCTGCAGGACGTGCAGCGCCTGTCCTTACCCCAGGCTGGTCCCTGCCCTCTCCCGCTGCTCCCTCAAGCGCGGCGGCTTCTCTGCAGGCTCTGGCTGGTCACTGCCGGGGCTGTCCCCGAGTGCGAGCATTTGGGGAGGGATTAGTCTCCACAGGTGGCCCCTCATCTTCTGACGTGGTCTTCCTTTTCCGCAGGGGTCTTTGGGCGCCGCCTGAACGTGTGGAACTTGTCCTGCCGCACCCTCACCCAGTGCTTCGACCTGGGGGAGGACTCTCTGCCCCTGAGCGTGAAGTTCCTCCACAACCCCGATGCTGCCGAGGGATACGTCAGCTGTGCCCTGAGCGGCATTGTCTACCGCTTCTACAAGTGCGAGGCAAGTGTTCTGCCAGCAGCCGGGGAGACCCGGCCGTGGGGAGCTTCAGGGCGACTGGGAAAGGCACCGAAGAAACGCGGGGTGGCGGGGAGAAAGGAGGAGGCGTGTGGAGAGGGCAGCGTGCGGAGCCAGCTCCGGGCCCTTAGGCTGGGGGATTCATCTGAGCGAGGAGGCTCAGCCTTGCTGCTGCTGTTGGCCGGTGCCGCCCCAGCCGTGCCTGCTCGCCGTAGCTGGGCGCAGCGGCAGCTTTCCTCCGGCAGCTTTGCTGGCTGCGCAGGCGTGCGAGTGCCGGGCAGCGCTCTCGCCTGAGCAGCCCGGATCGCTCACGGTGCGGTGCCCATGTTCCTTGTGCAGAGAGACAAATGGGCCGTAGAGGAGGTGATTCGGATACCGGCCAAGGACGTGACAGGATGGATTATGCCCAAGATGCCAGGTCTGTGTGCCCCGAGGGGTGTTTATATTTTCCCTCCCAGAGCGCTGTGTCATGCAGCCCGGCAGAGACCCCTCACTGACCCGCGGCGCCGTGCCGCGCAAAGATGGCAGAAGGCTTGTCGGAGGGGGCAGGGGCTGCGCGCATCCCGAGGAGGCACCGCTGCCCCAGCTGCAGCCTGCGCACTCGGGCGGCTCTCGTGCACCATAGGCACGACGTCCAGGGGTGGCAGGGAGAGGCGCGTTCTCTGTGGGCGCTGCCTTCTCTGGAGCTTTTTGTTTGTGTGCCCTAGCCTTCACGGTGGACCTCGTCATCTCGACGGATGACAAGTACCTGTACCTCAGCAACTGGCTGCACGGAGACATCCGCCAGTATGAGCTCTCCAAGACCTGCAAGCCCAGGCTGGTGGGGCAGGTAAGGCGGGAGCGGAAGGGCTGGCACCGCTGCGTTCCTTAGGAGGGTCTGGCGGTGGCCGCGTGACAAGGCCACGTGTCTCCCCCTGCCTCGCTTCCAGGTGTTTGTGGGAGGCAGCATCCTCAGAGGGGGACCCGTCACCGTGTGCAGAGACGAAGAGCTGAAGTGCCAGCCGGACCCCTTGGTGGTCAAGGTGAGCTCCGTGGCCTCTTTGCCCTCTGGTGTCCTTTGCGCTTGGGCTCTGCTCGGCAAATTCCCTGCCCGCGGGCTCTGGGGCAGGTCTCTGCTGCAGCGGCCCGTGTGCCCGCAGCTGCTGGCCGCTTGCCTGCGCTGGCAGGGGAGGCAGCCGCTCTGCTCCGCTGCGCTCCGCTCCCTGCTCCGGCTTGTGCTTGGCTGCTGCGGGAAAAGCCAGTAACGCCAGGGCTGTCTGTTGTGCCTGCAGTGCAAGAGAGTGTACGGCGGCCCCAGTAAAATGCAGCTCAGCGTGGACGGCAAGAGGCTGTACGTCACCAACTCCTTCTACAGCACGTGGGACAAGCAGTTCTACCCGAACTTGGTCAGGTGAGAAGCGCTGGGCAGGCGCGAGGCCTCTTTTGCACGGCCCCTGCGATCCAAAGGGGAAAGGCGCCTCGCTGGGGGGGCTCTGAGGACACCTCTGTGACTGCAGGGGACGGGGCCTCCTAACGTGGTCCCCGCAGCTTCCTCGGGCGGGATCTCACGTGCGCCTGACCCTGGCGCCCCTGGCCGAGCGAGGTGCAGCAGCCGCCTGCGTGGAGCCGCAGTGCCCGGCCTGTGCTCGGGAGAGCCCGGGAGCGCTCCAGCCGGGAAGGCGGAGAGGATCCGCCCGTGGAGCCCCGGCAGCCAGGCCAGGCCGCTCTGGCAGCGCCTCCCCAGGTGTCCCCCCCAGAGGTTTTGGTCTGGCAGAGCGGGCGATGGTCTCTCTCCAGCGCAGAGCCAAGCTCCAGCCCGCCTGCCACGTCATTCCCGGCGGTTCGCCCGCGTCCATCGAGCATTCAGGGAAAAGATGTGAGCGCGGGCGTGTGGCCCCGCTGGAAGGGAGCCTCCGCGCCCTCCTCTCTGCGGAAGAGCAGATGTGAAGGAGCCGGCCTCCTCCTCCATACGGAACGGGGAGGTGCGGGCAGGAGCCCCGGAACAGGGCCCTGGCTTGCTTGCCTGTGACCGCTGCGCTCTTGTTCCCTCGCAGGGAAGGCTCCGTCATGCTGCAGATTGACGTGGACACTGAGAAGGGCGGCCTGTGCGTGAACAAGAACTTCCTGGTGGATTTTGGGAAGGAACTCAACGGGCCTTGCCTTGCCCATGACATCCGCTTCGCTTCCGGAGACTCCACCTCCGATATCTTGGCCTAGGCGCCCTGCGACAGGCTCCCTCCTCCTCTCTCTTCTGTGGTGCAGCCGTCAGGGAGCAGCGTAGGATCGTTGGGTTCGGGGGTCCCCACGCCTTGCTGGAGTCTGGGTTTCTGCTGACAGGAGCTGCGGGAGCTCCGCGTCACCGCGCGGGGCTGGGTCAGGCAGAGCAGTGCACGGAGGCACAGGGCACGTGGTCAGCGCTGTTCCCAGTGCCGAGCGGTCCCCGGGCCCGAGGCGCGGAGCAGAGCCGGGGCAGCTGCTGCGGTACGGAGCTGTGCAGCGTGCGGTGCCTCAGAAGGAGGGGAAGCACCCACTTTGTCAGCGTTACTGTTCTTCAGCCAGGTCGTTCCTGGACACTCTTCCCGCGGCACGAGAGCCTCCTGGCTGGCTTCTCGGTGCTGGGGCCGCTCCGCGTCATCCCTCCAGGGCTGTCACGCGCTTGGGTTTGGAAAGAAGTGCCTGCTTCCTGACACCGGTTTGCTCCTGTCTTCTGCTTTAAACATGAATAAAATTGTCCTTCGCATCAGCTACATCTTCATGCGTCTTGTTTCACCAAAGCCTTTCCAATTTATTTCAGGGGAAAATGCCAGCAGTAGTTAATGATAAGATCAGGGTTTTGAAGATCCCTGAGACAGGGCACTGGTTTTGCAAGAGTGCCAGTTCGTCTTCCTGGAAGTCTCCAGTCGTGGCCGTCTTTGCTTGTTCTTCTCTCGTGTTCATTCTTGCAGGGACATGTTTCATAGGGCAACTTGCCAACCATTTGTTTTTCTGCCACAAATGAACATCCCTTGTCAAAGTAACGTAGTGTTGTGATCGCCCAAGCCAACCGTTTGGTTTTAGTAGGGCTTGCTTTACCACGCATGAAGGTCTGAAAGAATACTTTTAGTAGACACTCCAGTGAAATCCCTTGTGTTAAGTGGCTGGCACACTGCTGGAGAGAAGATTGCTTTCAGCTTGCTCAGTTCACACGGACAGCAGAGTCGTAACTCAGTTGAGAAAGGAAAGTTAGTGTTTTCACCCAAAGGACCTACAAAGTGACCTCAGTCCTTAAAAGTTCTTATTTGGCTGTTCTCTTTCACTGTTGTTTCACAAAAGCAAGATGTAGTTACCGGAGCTGTAAATCATCCTCCTGTTTATCGTGTGCTGCGTGAGAAGCCAAATTGCAGTCACACGGTGTAAGCCCGTGTGCTACACGGGACAGCGACCGCCGTCCTCCAAGACCTGCTGC